>NW_028261383.1:150323122-150623122 GCF_051295495.1 Thamnophis sirtalis | reverse complement strand
CTTTCGGAGATTAGCGATTTTGAACAAACAACCATTACATTTTTATTTATATAGAATTTGTATGCTTATTCGATACTCTCTGTCTTTACTTGCTCCCAGCATTATAAAATTAGTAACATTATTAGTACTTCATAAGATGCTTGTTAAGCCACTAAAGCATTCTTCATACTTTTGCATCCTAAGAAATATAAGAAATATATTTAATTCTTCTTTTCTCTCATCTGAAATAGCTTGTGTTTTCTTTGCCTTTTTTTAAAATTGTACTTTATTAAATTTCTACAAAGAATAAAAATATTTTTTTAAATATAAAATTTAGGATAAAAAGATAGGGAAGAGCAAAGTATAAGGGATAAATGGAGAGCCTCCCTGAAAGAAAATGGGGGGGGGGGGAATCCCAACTTTCTTTAATACAATTATAAATATAGAATACAGGTAGTCCTTGACTTAAAACCACTGAGGCCAAAATTCTGTTAAGTGAAACATTTGTTAAGTGACTTATGTCCCATTTTATGACCTTCCTTGCCACAGTTGTTTTAGTGCTGTTGTAACTTTGAACGGTCACTAAATAAACTGTTTTAAGTTGAGGACTACCTGTACATTAACCTTTTGATCTGAAATTCAATATTACCACACCATTTCTGTAATCATAATTCTGATAATCAAATTACAGAATTACTATAGCATTTCTTTTGGTGTCAAGCAAAAAGTAGTTTTCATGTAGAAACAAAGCTAGACAATGTTTTCATAATTAGTTTTGTCACCTCACCACTTCCATTAATTCCAACATTTATTCCTCCATTGTGGGAATATGTAGATCTTTCCATCCCTATGCATGCAAATGTCTCGCTGCTGTTACGATATGTAAAAACGAAGTCCCCTGTTTTTCCCCGGTTCCACCACAAAAGCGCGTAGGACAAAATCGCGCTCGACAAAAGCGCGCTGCGACGTCATCACAGCGCGACGAAAAAGTTCGAAAAATGTAAAAATAAAGCGAAAATGTTACCCTAAGCCCCCCAAACCTAACCCTAAACCTAACTCTTAACCTAACCCTAAACCTAACCCTAAACCTAACCGTTAAAGTAACGAAAAACCTAACGCTAACCCTTAACCTAACGCTAACGCTCTAAAGCTAACCCTAACCCTAAACCTAACCCTAAACCTAACCCTTACCTTTATGTGAATCGGCTTGCTTTAATTTAATTTTTATTAATTTTTATTTGAATTTTTCGTCGTTCTGTGATGACGTCAAAGGCGCGATTTTGTCGATCGCGCTTTTGTCGTCCGCGCTTTTGACGGGTCACGTTTTTCCCCAACAGCTTATCCAACATGCCTAGAAGAAAAAAAAACCTCTGATTTCAATTGTACAAATATTTTTAAAATGTTCTGAATTAAAATATATATCTGATCTCAATAACTCTTATTTTTTTAATATGTCCATCAAAAGTGATAAAAGTTCCCTTTGGATTGATTACATTTCCAACATCTTGTATATTTGACACACCATTTATACCAGTTTTAAATTTTTAAAACCATTATTTTCCCTTTTGGGTCCAGAAAGAATGTTGACTCACCAGGTTGAATCCTCCTATCCTGTTACTCAGAAAATCTCTCTTTAGATATACATTAATTACGTCCAAAAGTGCTTAAGAAGGCTTGTGCAAATGTTGTGTCCACAGAGGCTGCATCATAGCTGTGAGCTAGATTGGGAACTCTCAATTCCCAAGCATTCAACTCACCAGTTGACTGCATGAACCTTAGTTCCTACAGCATTCTGGAGTGCAAATGGGCAATCTCTTGTCTCTCCTTTGTATCTGGAAAGACAGTGCAAGCCAGAATTCATCCTCTGGCTGCTGATCATTACCACATTGCAATCCCCACCCCTGCAGGGAAATCTGGTTCACCAGAGATCTTCATTTGCAAGCCCCAGCGTGGATACTTGCAATGGAAAAACACTTCCTGCAGTTTGTATATTAAGGGATTTGAAAAATATACAGGTAGTGCTCAATTTACGCCCTCCATTGGACCAAAACTCCTGTTGGCTAAGCAAGACATTTGCAAAGTGAGTTCTGCTCCATTTTACTATTTTTCTTGCCACATTTAAGTGAATCAGTGCAGTTGTTAAGTTAGTCTGGCTCCCCCAATGACTTTGCTTGTCAGAATGTTGCAAAAACCTTCAATCGTCATAAATATATGGCAGTGGCTAAACATCTACATTTTGTTCATATAAACATGGGGAATCTGCAACATTCATAAGTGTGAAAAATGGTCACAAGTCACTTTTTTCAATGCTATTGTAACTTCAAATGGTCACTAAATGAACTGTTGCAAGTTGAGGACTACCTGTATTAAGTTTTTCCTAGGCAACAATTATTTTTACAGTGTAATGTTTTATATATTAAAATGCCTTCAGAAATATAGCCAAGTAATATAGTTGTAATGTGCTACTGAAGTACATTGGGAAAATGCTTTCATGGTCTGGGATTAAATTTAAGGTTCTTAGAAACAAGTTTATTGTTGTCAGAAGCTTTGGGCCTTGTTCCTAAATTAAAAACCTATCTCATCATTTCTTAATACATATTATTTTAATAATAATTACCGTATTTTTTGGACTATGACAACTTTTTTGTCTCCCAAAAGGGGGTGAAAATGTCTGTGCATCTTAGACTGAATATTGCCGAAGCCCCGCCCACCCGCCAGCCATTTTTTGGCCTCCGCACACCCTCTTTTTGGGCCTATTTTTGGCCTTTTTCAGCCCATTTTTTAGGCTTTTCTCAGTTCATTTTTGAGGCTTTTTTTGGCCCATTTGTTTTTGAAAAAAGTCTTGAAAATGGGCCAAGAAAAGCCCCCAAAATGGGCCACAAAAAGCTTTGAAAACGGGTCCCAAAAGCCTAGAAAATGAACTGAGAAAAGCCTCAAAAATGGCCAAAAAAGTATCAAAAAATGGGCCAAAAGCCCCCCAAATGGGCCAAAAAATCCCTCAAAAATGGGCCAAAAAGCCTCTAAAGGGGTTGAAAAAAAGCCCCGAAAATGGGTAGAAAAAAGGCTGGAAAAGGGCAGAAAAAAGGCCTCAAAAAAGGTCTGAAAATTGGGTGCGTGGTGGCTCAAAACCTTTTTTTGTTGTTGGTTTCCTCTTCTAAATTTAGGTGCTTCTTATATTCAGGTGCGTCTTATAATCTGAAAAATATGGTAAATTTTGTGGAACACATACTGTATAATTCCTAGACTAGGTGAAATGTTAGAACTATTCATTATTCACAGAGGTTCTTCCCATACGCTAAATAAATCTCAGAGGTTACAAGAGTTAGACTGTTGAAGTGTTTGTATGGTTGGAATTAGATTCCAAGCTTTTTCATTTCAGCTCCTGGAAATGTCGTTTAACTGCCTGGACGATGTGGAAAGCACCATTCCAGTCAGCCCTTTGCACTTAGCTGTAAGTCTCATTATTATAAAACCATATTGGGTACAGTTGGGTCAAATTTAATTACACTAATTACCATTTGAATGCCAATGTTTCATTTGCTTCGGTGAGGAAAGTGGACCTAAGCTGTAGGTCTGCATCATTACATTAAATCTCTCTTGATCCCTATATCAGTCTATCTGTTGATTGTGCTTTCAGGCCTATAATGGTCACTGTGAAGCCCTGAAGACGCTTGCCGAAACCCTGGTGAACCTGGATGTGCGGGACCACAAAGGGCGGACGGCTTTGTATCTTGCCACGGAGAGGGGCTCTACGGAGTGCGTGGAGGTGCTCACCAGCCATGGTGCTTCTGCTCTTGTGAAGGAGAAAAAGAAGAAGTGGACACCCCTCCATGCTGCTGGTATGAGCACGTCTTATTTCCTGTTGAGATGCTGGAATTCTCTTAGTTGCTCTTGCAAAACAGACTTGGGGCATCCACTGGGTCTTTAAAGAAACGACAGTTATTAAGAAGCAGGAAATCCTGTTCATTGTCATTTTATTTCTTACAGCTGCCTATGGGAACACAGATTCCCTGCATCTTCTCATTGATAGTGGGGAGAGAGTCGACATCACTGATGTCATGGACATCCATGGACAGTAAGTCTCCAGCTATTTTTATATATATACTAGCCGATAACCCGGCATTGCCTGGGTATTTATTTATAGAGGGAAAATGTCCAGACCAAACATAATTTGTAATGTTGGATTTTCCCCCTTACCAGAGGGAGCCCCCTTGTGGAGTACTGTGAAGCGGTAACTCCACTGGACTGTACAGTAGAAGCCATTTTGTGGCAGTACAGTAGAATCCATTTTAAGGTACAACAGGCCGTATCCTAACAGAACACCCCTCCCCCCCGAGAGGTTTTTGGGGTTTCTTACCCCACAGTATTTGCTTCCAGAGAGTAAGTCATCTGTGTACCAAGTTTGGTTATAATTGCTCGAGGTGTTCCACAGTTATGCTGGAACATACATACCACAGCTATTTTTATATATAGAAATATATAAAATTTATTTTATATAAATTTTGGGTGGGGGAAGGAAGAAGAAGGCAGGAAGAAGATGATATATGAATTTATTTGGCCTATAAGTCATTCCAATGGCAAACAGGAATGGGCTTGTTCCTTACAAATTCCAGTTTACTATACAAATCCGAAGCAGGACTGCATGTATTGCCAGCTGGGCTCTGAATGCGTCTGGGCAATAAAGGGCTGGAGAGGCAGATGAACCCCAGTACCGACAAGAGAGAGTTCTTACTCATTTGGGAGTGAGCTTCTATGTTGAGGGAGAAACACCTGAGATACATTTTCCCTTAAAGATTTGATGTTCAGTTGGCAAGTCTTTCTAAGCATTGAAATTGGAGAGTCGAGAAGCATCAGTGAAAAGGAGAATATTTTTTAAAAAATACTTCTGCTAGTAAATTCCCTTTCTTAGAGGGGAGACAGGTGGCTTTGGTGATTTATGTGCTTAGGTAACCCCAGTGGTTTATTATTATGATATGGTTTTTATGGAACCAACCCTTCAAGCTATTCAAAAAATTTCATCTGGTCCGGGATACAGAGCACAGGTTAGGGTTAGCTCAGTGACGCCTCCATATTCAAACAGTTTCACAATTTCCAGTAATTAATTCAAAATTTCTGTAAGGGTGTATGTTTTATGTGGTCAAAGACTAAAAAACTGATAAGGCTGCCTCCTCTTATACGGCCTGCTCAACACTCTGTGATCACCAAGAGGCAGCTTTTGTGCATCCTCCCATAGAGACATCAGATCTTTATAATGTAATTTTCTATCTCCATGATGGGGCCCATATGTTATGGCAAAAACTGTTAGCAGACTTTTCCATTTTACTGTTAATTTATTAAGAGCCAAGGTGGCGCAGTGGTTAAAAGCAGCACTGCAGGCTACTGCTAGATCAGCAGGTCAGCGGTTCAAATCTCACCGGCTCAGGGTTGACTCAGCCTTCCATCCTTCCGAGGTGGGTAAAATGAGGACCCAGATTGTTGGGGGCAATATGCTGACTCTCTGTAAACCGCTTAGAGAGGCCTGAAAGCCCTATGAAGCGGTATATAAGTCTATTGCTATTGCTATTATTAATTTATTATTAAATTAATTTGCTTTATTTTATTTTATGAGTTTTATTTTCTAATTATTTTAAAACATCCTATTTTGTTGTTTTAATCATTTTCACAAAAATATTTTAAAATTGTATTTCTTTAAGGAGCAGATGGCATACAAAATATTCTGAATAAATTAAAATATTTCTTTGTAACATACATACATACATATATATATTTACGAATAGAACATCATTAAAACCTCAAAAGTAGCTCTGTACAAACTGGCCCCAAGCCTAACTCCAAATTGTAGAAGTTAAACCTCTGTTTTTACAGCCTTTCAAAAAGATTCACGTGTACAGGGCACTAAACTAAATGTATTGGAGCACCAGAAGGGTGTTTAAAAAATGGCCAAAAGAATGTTTAGCTTTCTGAAAATCTCAGGGAAGAATAAATTACAGGGAAAATTATATGAGCAGATGATGGAGGTAATCTTAAGCCATGTCCCTCTGTTTGATCTACAAGGAGGTGTCCTAATGAATTCAAATATGTGCAGTTCTTTTTTTAGAGTTTTGAGGTTGGTTTGTTCTGCTAATCATCATTTTTAAATGCAAACTCCTTTCCTTCTACTTGCTATCTGTAATGAAAAAATCCTTAGAACTGAGAACCTTGTTTCTATAGATGAAGACGCACTGAAATAAGCTTCCTTGAGTGCAAAGCTACAGCTAGAAGCTTTCTCAGTATATTCCACCCAAATGGCTTTTTCATTTCTGCTACTTCTTCTTTTCTAAAAATGGCAATAGCACCTAGAAGCGTGATGGTGAACCTATGGCATGCATACCAGAGGTGGCACACAGAGCCCTCTGTGTAGGCATGCATGCCATCGGGAGCTGCTCTTCTGGTTCAAAAAACAGGCCATTTTCCGGACCATTTTCAGGTCCTTTTTTGCCCCCAAACCTGCCAAAAAACAGGCATGCGTATATTGGCCAGCTTGTCTTCGGGTTTCCGGTGCTCCAGCACACGTGCACAGGCATGCACATGCACACGCTTTCCGGTTTGGACACTCAGTGCCGAAAAGATTCGCAGTCACTGACCTAGAAGTTCTAACTCCTTTTGACCTTGATTTCTACGTGACACATTGAATAAGAATGCTCGATTTAAATTTGTAGAATTCTTACAATTTTAATGTGACTACTAAAAAAGGGAGAGTAACCATAGCAATAGTATTGAATTACATTTTAATCAGAATTAAATATATGACGTCAAATTTAGTTTAGACATATTGCCACACACTTTCTGAATTACAGTCCCTGGCATGATGTTTGCCAGTCCTCAGATTTATTATTATTTTTTAAAGTATGACCATCACCTCATTTTTCAGCGCTCAGGAGTAATCAGAACAGATTAATGAAACTGTAATTGTTTTGTAGAAACTTCTTGGAATTAAAGATTTTTATTTCTTATTTTAACATCTGGGATACTCGCGGTCCATTCTGCCCTTCATAAAGAGAATGCTTATTTTCTAAATTAGGGATAAGCCAAATTAGTAAATCAGTAAGTAGCTGACCTATTCTTGATTTTCTCACAGGACCCCATTGATGTTGGCAATCATGAATGGCCATGTAGATTGTGTCCATCTCTTACTAGAGAAGGGATCCACAGTGGACGCAGCAGACAGAAGAGGCAGGACCGCACTGCACCGAGGGGTAAGTGGAGGAATAGCTCTATATTGAATTGAATGAACAAGATCGTGAAATAGTCTTGTAGTTTTGGATGTGGAAAATTAAACATTTAAGTGTTCCACATTTTAAGCCAATTGGAGCATAGTGAATAGATCGTTGTCTGTTCCTCATCTTTGAATTGTTGCACTTGCCATTGATTCCAGAGTGTGCTTTGAATTTGGTGTACGTTACAGGTACACTTTCCCATCATTTGTTCTGTGACCAAAGTTGCAACATTGCTGGGGGGGGGAAAAAGCTTCACATGCCATTTGTAACCTTTGCAACATCCTTCAGTCATGCAACTGCCATTATAGTCAGTGCAGGTAGTCTTGTATCTGACCTGTGTGTTTTTTCCTCCTTTATTCCCTTCTTGCAGAGCAGAGAGATTGGAGACAAATCTCTTCTTGAAACAGATTTCAAGAGAGTACACGTCTATCCATCAAAAGTAGTGCAATCACACTGGCAGCAAAAAAAAAAGAGTCAAACAAAGGAGAGATGGTCTACCAAAATAGCTTGCTTTTTTTGCCTCCCCTTTCTCTTGTAACAAAGTGAAGTGACTGGAGCAAAAAGGATTTCAAGAGCATGAGTGGGTTGCATACTGCATCCATGGCTCCCTGCCTCAGCAGTGGCACAATCGCATTGCTTTTGATGTGTGCAAGACATCACAGGCATTCCAAAGGGCGGGATGGTGGTGGTGGTTAGAAACCAACAATAATCAAATGTGTGAAACAACAAGAGTAATCTTGTCTCTTGTGCCAGAAAGAACAGTTGCGGTCATGTGATTTCCTACTTCCAGTAGCTATTGCTTTGTTTAATGGTGGAGTTGCCAATCCCAGTTAAGGTTGTTAAGCAAGGATTACCTGTATGAATACTGTAAACATGCTTGTGCTGGAAAGGAATATTTAGGCAAAAGAAAAGCTCGTTCGAGCAGCATCAGTTTTAATGCGAAAATAAAAGTTTCTATTGTTTATAGTGCAAGATTTATTGTTGTTATTGTTACATGGTACTTGGATTACAAGATTGGTTTACTTTGACCATGTCATGAGTGCAAATTCATTGGAGAGGTTAATGATGCTAAGAATGGTTAGTGAAACGAGGAGAAAGCAAAGAGCATGCTGGTTTGATAACATCAACACTGATACAAAGATGAATTTCCAACAACTGGAAAAAGCCATGTTTGACAGGGTAGCATGGACAGCACTTACCTATGAAGTCACCAAGAGTCAGATAGAACCGAATGATTAAAACAACAACTTGGTATTATTATTGAATAAATAGAATATTTCGAGTGCCTGCTTTGCAAGACTTATTTCCATTTGTGATAGGTATTTTTTTTTTTTCATTGCTTGCTGTTCTTTTTTTATAGGCTGTTACTGGCTGTGAAGACTGCCTTGCAGCACTGCTGGACCATGATGCCTTTGTATTGTGTCGGGATTTCAAGGGCCGGACCCCGATTCATTTTGCCTCGGTGTGTGGGCATTCTGAAATCCTGAGGACCTTGCTGCAGGCAGCGCTCTCTACTGACCCTCTGGACTCTGTAGTGGACTATAGTGGCTATTCACCAATGCACTGGGCTTCATACAGTGGTAAGAATGTAGAGATTCATGCACACCTTCTTTCATTATTTTCTTGCCCCAGGGAGAGACTACCATATCTGTCCTGTTAAATCACTACTACAACACTGAGCAAAGTTAATTACTATAATATGTCATGATGGTTGCAGCAGAAGGCTGTGATGGCTAAAACTATGGATGTTCAATAATTTATGCAGCCGTTTTACCTGAAAGGCGATTACGTCTCCAGCAGATTCAGTGGGTCAATAGAATGTAGGACAGACCTTTCCTTCTCCAAGTCATCTGTCAAGATCCTTTAGATTACTTGTGGCAAATATCTTATGGCTGGAAAGTGCAGTTTCATTTCATTGGATTCCCAGGTGCTGTGTATTGTATAGGAGATTGCCATCAGGGTTGGTGTCCACATTTTCTGCCTACAGGAGGGATTTTGGTGGGCAAAATAGAGAGTTCCAAAGCCTCTCCATGCCTTCCAAAAATTCTTCTTTAAATCTGCTCTCAGGCCCAAAAGGAATCCTGTGGTTCACATATGGTTGATAGAATAGTTTGTCCACTCTTGTTCTAGATCACTGTTGGCGAATGCACCAGAAACCAGAAGAGCAGCCGTCTGGTGCCCATGTGCATGCTGGGAAGATGATCTTCCGGTTTCCAGTGTGCGCATGTGCACTGGCCACCTGATCTCCTGGTTTCTGGCACACGTGCGTGGGCAGACCAGCTGACCAGTGCACATGCATGCGCCAGAAACCAGAATGTCATCTATCAGGCATGCACACTGGGCGACTGCTTTTCTGGTTTCCGGTGCTCATGGAGACCACCTGGCCAGCGCACCGGAACCTGGAACAGCAACGGGCGATGGCTCTGCATGCCACTTCCGGAACTCGTGTCATAGGTTTGCCATCACGGTTCTAGATTGTATCTTGTTCATACTGGCTTTAGTGGATGAAAATTGAAGACTGCTCCTCTTCCGTATCCTGATCTTTTCAGCTGTTTTATTGCAGGAGAATTCAGTGGTGGTGGGCAATTGTCTTTCTGGCAAGCATATCTGCTATCACTGATTTCTCATTGTGGATCATCTGATAAATATCTCCGAAAACTCTATGGGTCCTTTGAAAACATAACATTCTTGTGAGGGAATAGCAGTAGATGCTTTATTATGATCAGGAACCTTATTTTATTGCAATAAATCATGGGATTCATGTACTGATTTTGATTAATTTGTATTTCCTTCAATTTTTTGGGGGGTGGAATTCTTGTTCTCGGGTACTGTTCTGAAAGGTATCTTACCTTTTCTTTGAACTTTTCTTTGTCAGGATTTGTATATCATGTTAAATCTTGCCTTAATAAAGAAAGAGGGGGAGGCATGCAGCTACCCTATGTGAACAAATCCAACAATATTGATTTCTCCATTTCAGTGTCGTTTAAATAGCTAAATGCTTGCAAAGCATTGGTATGGCTAAATGCTTGCAAAGAAGCCAAGACTCATAGGGCAACTCTAAACTTCAATTAAAATCTGACTTCTAATCCTACCCGGCCATTTAGAAGCACTTCACTATAATTCTGAGTTGAATGGTGTTGAAGTGTCAAGTTCCTGATTATTGTAATGCTTAGGTGGAAGAAAGAACAGTGCTTCATGAACGAGCCTGGGTTTTTTTTCGTGCATGTTTTGCATTCAAACTTGAATTCATTAACCCATTTTTTCCTGTTACAATACGCAAACACTGCCTTTGTTACAGACTGGCTCATTTAAATCAAGTCTCAAATAGAGTGTGGCTATTAAACTTCCAATTTCAGCCTGCGTTAAAGCTGCCTAAACATCTGAAAGGTTTAAAAAACAGCTCATACATTGATTTTGCCTGTCATACCCTTGATTTTGCCTATAAAAATGCCATGGGATTAGAAGGTGATCTAATAAATTCCCTTCTCTCTTTCCAGGGCATGAAGATTGTCTTGAATTGTTACTTGAACACAATCCATTTGCATACCTAGAAGGAAACCCCTTTACTCCATTGCACTGTGCAGTGTAAGTCATGGTAGACTCTGGAGAACAAAGTGTGTGTTTGTGCAAATGCATTAGGGATAAGCTATTCCAAGCAAAATGAGATGTGGATTTTGCTTTTCAAGTAGGGTTAACCCTAACCCTGCTTTGGATAACCCTTATGCCAGAGTATACCTCTCTTGATATCTCCCCCAACTTTTAAATTGTTAAGATATTATAATTTAGAGATAGCAGAATGAATTCTGCAAAGCAAAATGCCAGCTTCAAATATGAGTTCTCTTTTCTCTTGGCATCAAGTGGACTACAGTGGAAGTCTTTAAAAATAAATTAGCTATTACATGCAGCCCAGACCTATCACAAGAAATGCACATGCCCCACAAAAGAAAGAAAAGATAAAGAAACAATTTACCACTTGGCTTTCTAGGAAATAAGTGATTTCTTGCCTATTAACGATAGCCCTACTGTGTTTTTTGTAATTTTATATTCAGTAGAAATGCTGTCTGCATTTCCTAACCTGGGTATGCATACGCTGCTAGCTACAGTTCCAATCTATTCCAATAGCCAGAAGCTGGAAATTTTAGTCCAACCAGTATTAGGAAAAAATACAGACAGTACATTTTTGTTGCTAAATGAGACAGTTGTTAAGTGAATTTTACCCCATTTTACGACCTTTCTTGACACATTTAAGTGAATCACTGCAGTTAAATTAGTAACACGGTTATTAAGTGAATCTGGCTTCCCCATAGACTTTGCTTGTCAGAAGGTCGCAAAACGGGGACACTGCAACCGTTATAAATATAAACCAGTTGCCAAGCATCTGAATTTTGATCATGCGACCATGGGGATGTTGAGTTCTAAGTGTGAAAAACGGCCATCAATGACTTTTCAGTGCTGTTGTAGCTTCAAAACAGTCACTAAATGAAATGCTGTAAGTCAGTGGTTCCCAAACTTGGCAACTTTAAGACTTGTGGACTTCAACTCCCAGAATTCTCCAGCTAGCTCTTCTGGCTGGAGAACTCTGGGAGGTGAAGTCCACAAGTCTTAAAGTTGCCAAGTTTGGGAAGCACTGCTGTAAGTTGAGAACTACCTGTATTTGACTTAACACCATTTATTTAGTGATTTTTTGAAGTTACAACTACACCAAAAATAATGACTGAAAACCACTCCTCACACTTATGACGATTGAAGCATCCTCATAGACACATGATCAAAATTTGGGTGCTTGCTGGCATATTTTTTACAGTGGTTGCCAAATCCCAGGGTCATGTAATTTCCATTTGCAACCTTCCCAGCTGGCTTCCCCATAAGCAACACAATTGGGGGAAGCCAGGTTCCCTTAACAGTTGCATGATTCACTTAGTAATTGCAGTGATAACAATTGTGGCAGAAAATAGATTGTAAAATTTGAGTGTGACTCATAACAGCTGCCTTCAATAGCAATGGAAATTCTGGTCCTAAATGAAGTAATTAGATGAGGACTGCCTATATTTTGGAACCTACAACTTAGCTTATTTCTAGAATTAGCTTATTTTTGGAATACTTATTTCACATCACTAGCAAAGTATTGACATCATTTTATTCCCCAAACCTACAAATTCAACAGGGAGTTGCTGGGCAGGACTGAACAGCAGATCCCTCTGGTGGCTTACGCCTTAGCTTTTATTTATTTTTTTCCACCCAAAAAGAAAGATAACGTATCATTAAAGTTAGTAGTGGGTTTACTTGAAGGAATTGTCCAAAATTTGGAGCATCTTGACGTGGGAATTTTCCCTACCTGTTTTGGACCTCTGAAACCCAGATTCAGTAGAGAGCTTTTGAAATGCCATTCTACTTGTTTTGTTACCCTGGAATAAATAAAATCAACCCGATACTTGCTTGCTTCTCACACTTTATTTCTTCTCTAGAATTAACAACCAGGATGGCACTGCTGAGATGCTTGTTGAAGCATTGGGTGCCAAGATTGTTAATAGCAGAGATGCCAAAGGAAGGTAAGTGATTGTGTCTTCCTGTCTTGGTGAACACACTAGTTATATTACTCGGTATCATTGGACCATCATTTGAAATGGGAGATATCCCTTCAAGTTACACCAAAGAGGCTAAAGAAATTCAGCAGCATGAATTTTGGTGCCTTAACTCCCATAGTTTCTGTCTTACATAACCCAGATACCCAGGCTCCATGAAGTTGTAGGATCTGAGATTCAAGACAGCTTAAATCTGAATCGCCATTGTGTGTATCAAATGCAAGACAAATGAATTTCGATCTGATATGCTCTAGCATCCTTATATGTGAGTGGCAGGGATCACTCAGGCTTTGACCTGCTCACAAAATCCTCTGCGATTGCCTTTACACTCCCTTAATTTACTGAAATCTCACAAGTTGGAAGTCAGGCAATTATTGGGAGTCCTGCAGGCATTTCATTTGTAAATACAATTAAATACAATTTGTCAACCCTGGCCTTGCACTTTCAAATAGTGCTTTAAAAAACCCTATTGCTACTAATTATTGTTCAAGGGCATGGCACGACAAAACCGCGAAGCCCTTATCCGCGGAGACATAAGCGCGTCGCTAAAGCCGTGACGTCATCACCACGCATCATCACCGCCGCGACAACAGCGCGGCAACAGAAGGGCGCTTTAAAACGGCGCCGCAGCAGAGAGCCAATTTCAATTAAGGTAAGGGTTAGGATTAGGTTTAGGGGTTTGTTTTAGGGTTAGGTTTAGGGTTAGGTTTAGGGTACTGAGTACTTGGGAATGCCCGGATTTGCCCTCCACGATTATGTCATCGCGGTAGGGTCACATTTTTCCTTAGCGCTTTGAACGGCGTGAATTAGTCTTCGCACTTATGTCTCCGCGGATAAGGGCTTCGCGGATTTGTGGTGGAACCATTCAAGGGACCTACATTCAAGTTTACGATCAGTTTCTCAACATGTGTTTGTATTTATTATGGGAAATACGTGTCAATAGCAATGTGGTAATCTATAGTAAACAAATTTATGTCCTGCCATTTATTCTTATTATTGTTTTTCTACCTCTTTAATCAGTATTCAGTTAAGTTTCATTAGGGCGTGGCAATTGAGAGTGAGTTTTAATTTCAGTTTTACTATGCACTATTGGGCAAGAGAGAGAAGATACACAGAATGTTTGCTTTCAGTGTGGATACTACGCGCCTTCTAAAAATATAGAGTTGAGAGATCATCCAATGAGAAACTACCAAGCTTCTAAAGAAATTGAATGATATCAAAATACATTGTAGGAATGTGTATGCATCTTTAAAATGCCGAAATAAATGAAATATGTAGAATAAAATTTAAAAAACTAAAAACAATGCTGTATGATTTTACAATTATGCATCTAAAAAACAGAGTTCTTTCTGAAAGCATGTCAAGTCCATTCTTTCCTCTTCTTCCAAGGACCCCCCTTCACGCTGCTGCCTTTGCAGACAACATCCATGGTTTACAATTGCTTTTGCAACACCAGGCTGAGGTAGATGGAACTGACCAATTGGGGAGGACCCCTCTTATGATGGCTGCTGAAAATGGCCAGACGGCAGCAGTTGGTAAGTGGTGCATTTTCTGTATTTATGCTTTTTTGTTTTTCCCCAACTATCCTATCATATTAGCTTAAGAGAATCCATAAAAATAGGTATATATCTTTGAAGTCTTCTCTTGGTCCAGCATAGATCCGATACTGTCTGGTTCAGTTTCCTGCTAAGATCATTTCTGATAATATATATTGACTAATTTTCCCAAAGGTGCTTTTTCAAGAGGCAACTGGACTTTCTGGTTTTTCGTTGACGATGTTTCGCTTCTCATCCAACTCATACTGAGCTGAAGAAGCATCTTGGATGAGAAGCAAAACATCGTCAAAGAGATACCATAAAGTCCAGTTGCCTCTTGAAAAAGCACCTTTGTGACAATCATGATTGAGAATCTCCATAGACATTTGACTAATTTGTTTTGTAAAGATCTAAATATTGTAGATATTCTCTTGGTTTGGGGAATAACTTTCTGTATTTATTTGCAAATTATGTTTTCCTTCTTAGTCTACTGAAGGGTAGTCATCTTTCTGTCTATCATCATCCTAGGGAAGAATTAGGAGCAATACTTGTGCTCATGTGAGCACTTCCATGAATTTTGCATGATATTTTTGTGCCTGAGATCAATTTTTTTCTCCCACCATCCAGAAATAGCAACAATATGCTGTTTTCTTCCAGCATCTTTGACATAATATGAATAGCTACACTTTGCCTCACTCTAGACCAGGGGTCCCCAACCATTGGGCTGTGATCCGTTCAAAACCAGATTGTCCAAGTGGGCAAACATGTAAACACACACAGCTCCACTTGCATGTCTGTTACTTGTGCGAATGCATCTGCATGTGTGAGTGCACTTATCCGCTGTTTGCATGGAAAGATTCCCTCTTCGTTCCCCGCCACCAATGCCAGTTCACAAAGCCAGAAAGATTGGGGACCGCTGCTCCAGACCCAAGCCTGCTTTGGCTTGCAGGGGGAAGCAAGAAGGCCAGCTGAAGGGTCTCTGGTTATTTGAGTGCAGGATTCCTTCCAACCTAGAGGATAGTTGAGATCAGAGGAGCTAACTGCTACTTAAAGTCCACTCCTAGTTATTCTTAAGAAATCTAACTATCTCTTTACAATTTTAGGAGTGACCTAATTATGCAAATCATTTGCAAACAGGTTTCAGGCATACTACAATTATGGAGGTCTATGGAGATTCTCCATAGAGAATTGTCTCCAAGGCGCTTTTCAAAAGGCAACTGGCTATGTGTTGGACGAGAAGCAAAATGTCTTCTTCCTCAAGGGAAAAAACATAGTCCAGTTGTCTTTTGAAAAAGCACCTTTGAGACAACCATTATGAAGCCTTCCACCATCAACATTTTGTAACATGTAAAGGTTAGAATTGTGGAAAGGTTTAATGTTATTTGAGGGTGAACATAAAAAGATAAGAGCAAAAAGAAATGTCACAAGCCAGTGCGTTGGCTCTCTATATCTTGAGATACAGAGTTTAACTTCAGTTCCTTTGCTTTCTGGTTCACCTTTCTGCCTTGATGGTGGAATTTTGAAATACCTTCTCCAGTATGATTCCCTTTCTGGCAAAAGCCAAATTATTTCAGAGGACGGTGACATCAATCTAGTGGTATAGAAGTTATCTGTCTTCATATTTTGGATTAAGCTGCCCTGCTTTTTCATTTTTCTCATTTACCATTTTAATGTTGGAAGTTGGCTTCTATGATTTTGGGGTGAATGGCTTATAAGAATCTTTTAAATAAGTATAGGCAATATTTATGTTGCATTTCCACAATTTTCAGAGTTCCTGCTGTACAGAGCAAAAGCAGATCTAACTGTGCTGGATGTCAACAAGAACACAGCTCTTCACCTGGCCTGCAGTAAGGTACAATGTCCAAAAGTGGGACCTATAAAATTGCTTTTTGGGGGGACTATTTTCTATAGAATTTTAATATGCAAAATTGGAAATTATGATGAAAGTGATGCCAGATGTGATTAAATGACTTTATTTCAAAATAATGAGTTTATGTAATTATTGGGAAGAAAAATGACCCACTAGAGTTAAAAAAAAAGGTTTATTAAGAATTTGTAAATTTCTTAAAGTAAAAGGCAAGGGAGGTGGGAGGAGGAAGGAAGGCAGATTATGAATTATAATTATTTTTCAATTAATTTTAATTGCAATAGTAAAAACTAATGCAAGTAAAAGAAAAGTATAAACACAGAAAGAATAAAACATGCAAATGGAAAAAAGAAAAGCTGTAAAGAAAAGAAAAAAAGATAGTAAAAAGAAATAGAAGTGACTACCAACCTTCATCACAAGTGATAACAATTTTAGTATCCTTTCACCTTCTTTTAAATCACAACAAATAATCTCTTTTTGCCACACCCAATTTCTTGATCTGTCTTTGTGCAGAGAAATGTGAAGAACTGGTCTACTCACTGGCTCTTCATTCATTGCTGTGATTATGAGTTCTGTTTTTTTTGCAAAGCCATCTGTAGCCTTACCTTTTCTACAGAATGAATGAATACATGACTGCATGAATTTAAAAAATGAAGCTATCTAAAATTATGACTTCTGATCTTTTCAGTATATAATTACAATCTTACAACTTCCCCTTTAGATTTTATCTTATACAAGTCTGATCACCCCCTCATTTAATTCATATTTTTTTAAAAATCTTAAAACCCATATATCATTTTGTTTCTTCTTTCAGCAAAAAATCCATGTAAGTTTTCCATTCTTTCAGAAAAGTTACCTGGGAATGATTTTTATGGTTGTAATAGAATGATAATTGAAGGCCAGAAATCTGCCCAAATTCTTCAGAAAACCCTTTTGGTGATAGATGGACAGTATTGTTGGTTTCCTGTTTTATTGCTGAACTCACGCTAATAATAGAGCAAATGTAATCTTCATTTTCTCCCACTAGGAGACAGTGCAGCATACTTTCAAATAGAAATAATCCATCAGCATATAATATTTTCTAGCTCCTTTGTCATACTTTAACCATACTTTACTTTGTTCCCGGCATTATTGCCGGTTCGATGCGGCAAAAATTTTGTGTGCGACACTTTTCTCATGCACACGTCAGACATGCGCCTCTGCACATGTGCAAAACATTAAAAAAAGAAAAATGTGCATTTACAATTATTCTGTGCATACACAGAACCGAAAATCAAAATGGCGGCCCTGTAGGAGAACTGGTTCAGGGGCGTGGCAGAAGTCTCAGCCAGTTCCAGCAACCCAGGCCGCTAAACCACTACCGGTTCAGCTGAACCGGTCCAAATAAGTAGGAACCCACCTCTGACTTTAACCCCCTCTCCCCAAACCATTGTTTAAAGTTTAGAATTTTCCTATTGGGCTTACGTATTCCTGTTTCTGTTAATTCTGTGCTTTATATCCAGGCTTACTTTATTGTAGCCCATTGTGGCAAAGCACATTGACTTGCATGAAAAGGCCATGATAAGAAACCCGTGACATATTCCTTATCAGAATTAAACTGCACAGCTGAGTTCAATTTCGGACTTCTTTTATCTTTTCTTTCCAGGGTCATGAAAAGTGTGCCTTGTTGATTCTGGGGGAAACCCAAGACCTTGGCCTTATCAATGCAACAAACAGTGCTCTACAGATGTAAGTACTCACACAGCCTATGGAAACCAGCAAATGTTTCCCTACAGTTTGTTTCCTATCAATTATTACTAATGAGTTGGGAAAATCATCTTCTTAGTTGATTGTAATGTGGGAAAAACACATTTTATCTTTAAAAAAAAATTGTACGGCCACCCATCTTAGACAATTCTGGGTGACTCACACATCGATCCTTAGGCTGACAAGAGTTGCAGTGAAGCTCCATATATGTAGAACAGGCTGAGGGCAGCTGTACATTGAGCCACAAAGTACACTTAGTTTTTCTGAGCCATTTTTTTCCCTTCACAAATCCTCTCAGTGCCAAATGTTCTTGTTGCTACATGGTCTATGTCCATGAAACAGACTTAAAACAAGATGGATTGACAGCATCAGCAAGTATTGTGAGCCCTATTGACAAAAGAAAGCTCAGAACCATATAGGTTGGAAACATGCAGAAGAGGCCTTCATCCTGCAGTGGATACACAATGGCTAAGATGATAATGATGATGATATGGCGTATATATTTTTGAGGCCATACAAAAGTGAGCTGTGGAGAAGGTCCTGTTAGTGCAATGGCAGTGGAATTTGAGAATCTAAGTAAATATTAAATGTTTCTCTTTGCAAGGAGGAGAGCAGTGAAGTGAGATTGGGATGCAAGAATCTTGATTTTGGCCAATAGCATAACCATCCTTTCTCTTTCCACTGCACACAGGCCACTCCATATTGCAGCTCGAAACGGATTGGCCTCTGTTGTCCAGGCTCTGCTGAGCAGAGGTGCCACTGTGCTTGCTGTGGATGAAGAAGGTATGCATCATTCACATCTGGAAGCTCAAGGCAAGAGTTCGTTTAGTATGGGGGGGGGTGGATGGGACGACAACAAAGTTTGATGCAGTAAAGAT
Source organism: Thamnophis sirtalis (assembly GCF_051295495.1). Classification (NCBI taxonomy): domain Eukaryota; kingdom Metazoa; phylum Chordata; class Lepidosauria; order Squamata; family Natricidae; genus Thamnophis; species Thamnophis sirtalis. The sequence continues at coordinate 150,604,279 of NW_028261383.1, read as the reverse complement.
ACCTGTCAAGGCAGGAAGTCAAGAGTCCAGGCAGTTCAAATGAATACATAGGTTTATTATACGCGAAAACTGTACAAGAATCTGAACTACTAACAATCAAAGCAAATTGGTAGCAGATAAGAGTCAATAGAATTCAAGATGGTCTGGACTTAGATCTCTTGTTGGAAGTGAATGGACTCGAGACTGATAACATGTTTGACTCACTCATTCAGATTCAGCTTGGTCAACTCCTGCAATATCTATCTTGATCTGTCTAAGACAGCTTTCCAATCTGACACTCTCCAGATGTGTTGTAACTATCATAGATATTCCAGTCCTCACAGCCAGTGGAATTATGAGAGTTCCAGTTGTAAAGGGGAAAGTTTGGTGTAGTGATTCTTTGTCAAGACAGAATTCAATATTGTGAACTATTGTGTATAGAGATTCAGATTCCTCAGAAATAATATTGTAGAGTTGGATTTTCCTCCAGCCCTTTGATTAAGGTGGATGATGGGCTCCATGGTGAAATGTTTGTCTAGCAGAGTATTATTTTGCTAATGCTATGTACACTTGGTTTTTTTTCCTAGTGGTTGTTGTTCTTAACTATTTTTAGTATTGTATGCCTCCCAGAGTCAATATGAAGCCAAGTGGCTTTTATAAAGGACCTGCATATTATAAAAATGTGGATATGGAGATGATTTTTTTACACGAAAATTAAACTCAGTGACTGGTGTTAAGGACAAGAAGATTTCTGAGAAGTTAAAAATGATTTGCACAGCACTTGGCTAAACCGTGGTGTTTGTTGCCATGAGTTAGTTTCCACTTAGATTATTTGAAAAGGGGGTGAAACAGATTCATGGCTCTCAGAACAAGAAGTCCTGAACTTAGGACCACAATTGAGAGCAGAATCTTAGTTATTGAGCAAAGCAGTCATTAAGTGAGATGTCACATGACTGCTTCGCTTAGTGACTGCAGTCTGGCAGTCCAGTTGTAGCTGTTGAGCAGTCTCATTCATTAAGAGGATGGAGTCCCAGGTAGGGACAATGGAGTGCTTGGTGGTGGTGGTGGGGAGCGACACTGGGAGGCCTGGCAGAGGCTGTGCATGAGGATCTGTCCTCTTAGGAGCAGAAAATCCTACCTGCCAAAACCCAAGCAGCATTTTCAGCCCATAGGTTGGAGAGACATTTGTATGTAATCTATGCTGGGCCTCCGGCATCCCCCTGAAGCCCCCCACATTCCTTATATTATCCCACTGCATCTCATCCCTGGGGACTGGCTGAAAGAGTTCCCTCCTGAAGAGTTTCAGCTCTGTAGTCTGCTTGGGTTTCAGTAGGGAGCTCTTTCAGCCAGTCCTCCAGAGACAAGAGGGAGTCTCGTCAGCATGTGGCAGCCAGAGGCATGCAACCTTTCCAGCTGACTTCCCCATTGACTTTCTGGGGAAGGCAGCAGAAAAGATTGTAAATTGTGATCACATTATTGCTGGGTGCTTGGCAACCGGTCACAAGTGAATAGGTTGCCAAGCATCCAGATTGCAATCACATGACGTGTGTGTGTGTGTGTGTGAGGAGGGGGAGAGAGAGGCAGAGAGAGAGAGATTTTGCAATAGACTGATGTACTTTACAAGTTATAAAGTGCCTTTCCTGAGGCCATTGTTAATTTTAACCATTGCTAAGTGAACTTTCAGGTGATAACTCAAGGACTACCAGTACCTCTCAGCCTTAATGCCTGCTGTCTCCCGAATTTTAGGCAGGATGCTTTTTCTTTCTAATTAAATAGAAACAGTGTCATCTTAAAATGCCTGCTTCTGTTGAAAATATATATTCCATATTTAATGGAAGGAATTCTGAACAGATAGTCCAAACTGGCCCTTTAATTTATAATCTGCTGGGCCCCTTTTCCCAGGGATGGTTCTGCTTTTGTTGTTGTTGCTGTTGTTGCGTGGAACTGAACTTGCTTGTCTTTTCTAGGCCATACCCCAGCCTTGGCTTGTGCCCCCAACAAAGACGTTGCTGACTGCCTGGCACTTATCCTTTCCACCATGAAGCCTTTTCCACCTAAAGACGCCATCAGCCCTTTCAGCTTCAACCTCCTCAAGAACTGCGGCATTGCTGCCAAGACAGCCGCCTGCAGCTCCCTGCCCAACGGGAACAGCTGCCCTTACACCAAGGATAGGCACAATGCCATCGGCTTAGATGGCTGTTATTCGGAATAGCTTAAAAAAAAAACAATGATGGGTGATCTAGTATCTCTTCTATTTATTTAGGAATTCTATCAATATAGGACACTTTAAAGGAGAACAAGACTGGGAACGGGCCTTGTAAAAGGTCCTAGGAACCAAAAAAAAAGGAAAGAGAGAGAGAGAGAGAGAAAAAAAAAACCTAGAGAAAATGATCTCAGCTTCTGCATCCTACCTAGATACTTGCTTTGACCACTAGCATTTCTTTTGCTATCACAATTAACAAAAAGAAGTGTGGATTTTCAAACAGATTTGCCCTCTTAAGGCGGTTTTATTTTATTTTTTTGTTCAAAATTACTCTGTGAAGCTTTAAAACAAAATCTGCTTGCATTCTTCTTTCCCTTGCTGTTTGCCAAAGGGTATATTGCCCGGTTCTTCGGCGTTCCAATGTTTTTAAACAACCCACCTTTTTCAGTCCAATTCCTCAAGGCTTGATGCTCCGAGTGAAGAGCCAATTAAATTTACTTTAAAATTTACTTTAAATGCATGGGGTTGTGGCAGCAGCCAAAGGACCCAAATTTGATCATCTGGATCAGCTTAACTGTGTCTCCCACACTTCCCCTCTGTCAGGCCACCTTATCATTTGGCATCATTTTTCTCTGGGCCCCTCAAGAGCATAAAAAAATAATTCCGAGGGTCCCAGTAGTATAGGCAGGGAGCAGAAGCCTGAATTGCTGCTGCTGTTGCTTTTTATTTTGCATTTTGAAATGAGGACAGGGAGGTTGATCAAGGAGGGACCGCCAAGAAGGGTAGCAGCTGCTGGCAAAGTGCCACTATCATTGCTTCTTCCCCCAGGGTAACTTTTGTTTGTTCGTTAGTTTGTTGTGCTCGCCCTTTTTGATTCCAGTGAAAAACACTTGAACTGAGAACTACTGTACCTGGCTACTCTGATACTTTAGGCAGCTCATAGTCCCCAAATGCTGTTGCCCAACCAACGTGGTTCCTCTTTAAAAAAAAAACACTTGTGTATGCGCTGCCAGAATTACCCCAACCACATCAGGCACTTTAGGGATCTTCTGTTTTTGGAGGCTGGGTTTTTTTGTTTTGTTTTGTTTTGTTTTGGGGGGAGACGGAAGGTTATCGGGGTTGCAAAATGTTGGATCCCCAAAAAGAATTTCTTTTGTGGTTCCCCCTGCCCCCCTCCCATCTCTGTGTTCTGCAGTGTTTCCCATTAGACAAGTCAGTGTTGCCTAAAAAAGTTATTGATAAAGAAGCAAGCATTTTATCTTTTGAAAAATAGCAAAAAGGAAAGAAAAAAGAAAAAAAAAGCTTTCTGCAAGGAGAACAATGCACTTCAGAATCTTACAATCCTACATTTGTATTTATAATTTTTCCCACTAGAATAACATCCAGAAGATTTCATTAGAGTGTGTGTGTGTGTGTGTGTGTATGTCTCTGTCCATCCATCCATATGTGGGGCTAGTATGAGTGTGTATTTTTTAATTTTAAAATTCCTATTTATTACACATTTGAGCGTGTGCACTGTTTTTTCTTTCTTTTTGTACTGTAAACTGTATCATGTGTAGAAACTAACAAAAAAAAGATTACCATATTGCAAAGTATGTTCAAAGCCAAAGATTGGGATGTAGCAATCAGATGAAAGCTGCTGGGGCAAAACGTTTATGACCTAATAATCTTTCCCATCGCTTTCCCAGTCCTGCAGAGCTTCGGTAGGCTTGGGACTGCGTCTAGCAGAACATTTGAATTTTCAGAATGAACTATTCCAAGGCATAGTGTGTTTGCACCAGCCAGCTTTAAAGGCTAGTAACCCTGGGGGGAAAAAAAACCTGTTTTTTATTTTCCCCCAGGGTATCTTCTTACAGACTGTCTTTGATTGTTAAGGAGAATATATGAGCCAGCTGTAGATTTGAATTCTTTTGCATCATGGTGCATTTTACACTTTTGAACAATGTATAAGAATTTAAAACCCAAGATTTAAATGGACTGGCAAAAACTATTCCTCCTCTGCCCTGGTCTTTTCATTACCAGATTTATGATGCAGAGTGGACACCAATGCAATTGCTAGAGCCTTATTTATTTGCATTGACTGGTTTTCCAAAATTAAAAAAAGAATAATAATCAAGAAACAGCCAATTTAGAGAGGTGGCTAATGGCTAGATCTTTCAAAGAGAAGAGTTGAATCGGAAGTGAGAAAAGATAATGATGAAATAATAAGTGTAGACAAGAGACAAATCCCTTCCTTTTGGTACTGTTTGAATTTACCAAAGCCAAATTCCTACAGCCAAATGACACAGCCACTATCTTGCCCCTTGCCAAACAGTGCATTTTTTAAATGATATGATCACTTTGGTTTTCCTCTCTTTTTATGGAGCCTTCCTCTGCCCCTATCCCCCCCACACCCAGCCTCCCTCCCCCCCTTACGGCTTTCTCAGAGATTTATTACATGCCATTTGAGATCAGTTATTCTAAGCATTTGCTGAATTATTTTGTTTGTTTCCTGCATATGGATAGATTGCAAAAATAAAATAAAAATTGGGGGCCTTAAAAGGTAGTGAATTCTAGTCTTCAAACAAACCTAACAATGTCCTTTGACTAAGCCTTCTGCAGAGACTAGGGCACTACTAGCTTAGCTGTTTCTTCTTTCTTTGATGCCCAAGGAATCTTAATAAATCTTTTCATTTTGCAGCTGCAGGGTAATGAGCGTATTAAAAGTTTCAATGCACTTGCCAAAAAAGCACAGCGGACAGCCTGTTGCAGATTGGCCATTAATGTTTTCACTGCACTATGGTTGGGTTACTTTTCTCTGCCCTCAGTTACTCCACATTCTCTACCTTGAAAGAAAGTGTTAACCTTTCTACACCAAATACCTCACTGTTGGAATAGAAATGAACAAAACTTGAATTAAAGATTCCTCTTCTCCCCCGTCCCCCACTTTTTGACGAGAAAGGTCCTTTTCAGCATCCTGTAGGTGGAGAGCTGAAAACAAAACAAAACAAAAAACAAACCAACCACTTGTTTACATTTTATTAGGTACTAGCAATTTACTTCTTTCAAATTGCCTAATTTTATTTTTAGCCTTCTAAGCGCAACCCACCCACCCACCCCCAATAGAAGGGCAAAGAGGGCATAAGTTGGGAGGGCCAAAGTAAGTGGTGAAGCCACTCTTGGTCATTGTTTGATTTCTTTTCAAGGGCTAAATGAATAATCCTCTAAAGGCAGAAACTGGACGGAGACATTTGTAGGAAAATGGGTGGGGGAAATCCAGTGTTCCTTGCAGTGCTGAGAACTAGGGAGCCTTCAGGTATTCTGTCTCTTTCCACAGGTGCAATGGTTTAAACCCGGGAAGGGGGGGGGGGAACGGTGTCCAACCTTGGCAAACTTTTAAGACTTGTGGACTTCAACTCCCAGTATTCCTCAGCCAATTCTGGGAGTTGAAGTCCACAGGTCTGTATTCATCCCAAACCATGGCTTTGTGGCCTGGAGGAATGTGGGCTCATTTTGAAATCCTAGCAGTTTGTTCTTATAGGAGAGAAAAACCCATTCTCCTCCCTCCCCTTTTTTTTTTACACTTAATGTGCATTGAATTATAGTTGCTTCTGTAGCAGTTTTTGGGAATGAATATAGCTTGAATGGTTTACAATTTCTACAAGAGGTCTTGAACTATGGAGGTGAACTTCCATGGACCACAGTCCTTAGAGAGCAGAGATGCTCCCTTTTCAGTTTTTCAGTTTTATTGTTTTTTAAAAAGCAGGAATGAAATTTGAAGGAAGGAGCAGAAGCTGAGATACAATCAGCTTTCTGAGATAAGTTTTAGAATAAAAGAATTTCCTAACCCTATTGCCAGATGAATTGGGCTGGCATCAATTTTATTTCTTACGTTACCTCCTTATATTAGAACTGTCATGGGTTTGTGCAGGACTTCTTTTGCTGAACTGATGAAAAATAATCAGGCAGGATCATCTTTTTAATTGCATTCTTGCAAAAAAAAAAAGGCATTCCCTTTCTTACATTTCACGCTAAAAATGGAAGATATGACAATCAATGTGATCTTTTTAAGGGCTTCAGCGTACTTAGCTCTGTAGCATCGCACATTATTATATTTCTAGTGTTCCATTTAACTTTTTCCTTAACGATGACAAAAAAAAATGGAGTGGAAACAATTCCAGCAGCGCATATCTAAATTGATATATTTTGTTGCTTTTTAAAAAAAACAAAGAAATGGAGGCAGCAGTTGGGTTGGGTATGAAGAAATTTGGCCAGCTCTATTTTAGTTGCCAGTCTTGTTCTCCTTTAATGCTGTAACATGTACATTTTGACAGCACAGCTTGACAGTTTTAAGTAATAATTCAAATGTTTGGTGGTAATAACTTGCATTATTGTGCTAAGATGAGAATTGGTTTTCCCTGGTGCATTGTAAAAGAGGGCTGGAGGCAAACTTCCTTTTTTACTTCCTCTCTTTTCTCCCACCACCCCTTCCCTCCAGTATTCTGCAAGCACATTTGACTTTCTGGTGTGCAGTATTTTACACAGGGTTGGGGGAAAATGGGGAGTGGGGGCAGAAGAGGATCTTGGCTTACAGCTTCTTCCTGTTGCCATCTGGTATAAAATCTATTTTAACTGTGCATCCTTCTTTGCATCTTAGAAGACCTTGCTCCTAATATTTCCGGATGTTGTTTTTCCCCTTTTCACTTGTCTCAAAAAAGCAATCATGGGGCTTCCCTTCTTAACCAATCCAAATAAGGAAGTTTTTCTCCAACCACCTTTCTCTGAAGCACTTGCTTTACAAGTTTTTAAAAAGCACTTTTGTTTAAAAGCATGAGGGTCTGATTCCCCCTTTTATAGCCACCTATAGGAGAAAGGCCAGCAAGGGAATACGGGATCAGGAAAAGCCTATTTTCCTTTTTGTCCCTCCCCCCAATTTTTTAAAAAAATATTATTTTGGTCTGTGTTGGGTGGGAGGTGGGTGATAATTCTTTTAATTTACTTCAGGGCTCTAGAATCATGGTTCTAGGGTTCAGAGAATTAAAACAAAGGGAAGTTGTGTTTTAAAAAATAAACAGCACAAATACATTTCAGCTTGACAAGTGTATTTGCACTGCCATTGTTAGATAAGTGGGCCTTCCGCTGGGAGCCCAGCTGAGCCATATAACTATTGACAAACACTGAATGTAAATGTCCTTGTAGTGGGCAAGTACTGAGAAGCGATAAATTGATCATATATTCCTAAGTGGGCACTTCAGCGAATTTAAAATAATTGATCCTGATAAAATGATGCTGTTCCTTTTTTTTTTTCTAAAAATGACTTTATTTTGTTTACTTTTCCCCAGAGGTTGCTGGAGCTTAAGAAAACCCATTTGTAGCATTGTTATTGTTTATTACTTATACATTTTCTTTGTCCTCTTTCCCCCACCTTGCCCAAGGAGTTCAAAATCATGGGATATAGACATCCCCCTCTAATATTTCTAAAAAGCTGTAATGTAAAAAATGAACTTACAGGATTGGAATCTGTGTCCCTGAAAGTGTTTTGTAGATTAGCACCCACAACCCTTGTATATTATCTAGTCTGGTTTCTTGGTTTGGTACAGTGGATTACCAAAGGGGCCTGTCTCTGGCCAGCTTCTGTACAGACTAAATGTGCAAGAGACTTTGAATCTCATTTAGGGCTAATGCTCACTTTGTGTTGAGAGCTAGATCCAAACATTTTGGCTTCCTTCTGATAGGAATGCGATAGTCAATCCAAGGACATGCCAGAAAACCTTACAGGTAGGCAAATTGGAGTGGAAAGATTCCTCTAAAGACAGGAATTTTTAAACTCCAGCCAGTATAAAGTATTCTGGCATAGCTATGAACCTTAATGTGAGCAATCTTTTTCTTTAAAAAAATCAGTTATTAAAACAGATATCCAAGCAAGTAACCTTCCCTCCTCTCCTTGCTGAGTCTTGGAAGGTATATTTATATATCCCATATTTAACTCTCCCCATTACTCCATGTATTTTTCTCAAACACATTTCCATATCAAATTGTGTAATTCCGTTCTGATTAGCTATTCGCCCAATAGTGCCAAAGAGATTACAAGATTAGGAAGGTGGTGTAGAGAGATTCGGTGATCTTTCATAGCATACTTGGCTTTTTAAAAACAAATTATTTAACCTGTGAGCTCAATTCAGCTTGGTCTTGAGCATATTTTTTATGTGCAGGAAAATGGTGGTGGTGGGGAACCACCATCCGTATTGGAAATGTAAATGTGAAAACCTTGAATTGTTTCATTACTTTAAAATCTTCTCTTGGTGGATTTTGTTTTTTAAATGGGTGCTTCAATATCAAGCATGTAGCATTTGAGAAAAAAATGTGACTTCAGCATTGCTTAACTCCTACAAAGTCCATGTTAAAGAAGAGATGGGGATATCTAGATTATTTTTTCCCAGCTGAAGCAAGGAGGAATGTTAATTGCAATTGGGATTCTGTGAACTTGGAAGCAATGATTTCATTCGAATCATGAATTTGGGGGACAAAGAAAAAGCTGTTAATGTTGCAAATAGGTAGAAAATATTTTGGGCTGGGTTGGGAGGGGGATAGATCTCTAAAGTCTCCCGTAAGGCATCTGTAGCAAGTTCTTAGTGTCTTTCAGTGATCTATGTGTAAATGCTGCACCGATGTATATTATGCACATAAAAACATTTCTTTGAATAAGATAGGACAGACCTCATCTCCAGTCAGGTATAAACTATTCTTCCTCTTTTGTGTGTTGGTTTCTCTCTCTCTCTCTCTCTCCCTCTGTGTGTGTGTATGTGTGTGTGTGTGTGTGTGTGTTTGTGTGTATACCTGTATGCGATGAGCATCTTTTCAAATTCACTTTTGGTGCAAAAACAAAAGGGATGAAAAAGAAAAGAAAGAAAAATAGCCTTACTTTTAATTCCAATCCTATCTTAGTTTGTCAACTTGAATATAATAAAGCAGAATTGCATGGAAGTCTTTGAAACTAGCTGAGCCTCGTGTGCACGGTGAGTGGCAGTAAACTTTTTTTCTAAACAAAAAATTAGTATGCAATTTCAGCCACACAGCTTTTGGAAAAAATCCCTACGTTTTGGTTTTGGTTTTTTAAGAATGGCGCGCGGGGGGGTTGATTATACCAGCTTGTGCCTGCTTTGCCTTCTGAAAAACTTGGGAATTTGTTCCCACTTGTTCACCCTTCATGCTGACCAGAAGAGAGATTTCATAAAGAACCTTACATTGTATTTTTTTCCCTCATGAAACCAGTGTTTTCCAGATGGTAGTAAGACCTTAGATAACCTCTTTGGACATCAGGGGTACTGACAATATAGATTAACAGCATGTTTAGTTATTGGCGATGATATCATGGGGTGGGGGGTGTTAGGGAGGAGAATAAGGATAGATAAATCAACAGATGGTTCAGATTATCTGCTTTCTAAGGTAATGCCCTAGGGTTGCATCCTGTTTGGCCTGCATAAATGATTGCTACATTTTAGATATACCTGCATTTTGCACTTCTATCAGCAGTAGGGAAAAAGGCCAAAAAATGACCGGAAGGGTAGAAATTACTCTAGTTCAGGGCTGTCAAACTCGCAGCCTGTAGGCCAGATACATCACAAATTTGACAACCCTGCTCTAGTTGGCCTTTTGACCTGCGCAGTGCATATATGAATCTATTGGGTAATTTTTGTCCCAGGCATTTGGTTGCAGCACTGTAAATCTTGGATCCCTTCTTTCAACTTGATTATGAAGAGAAAGAGAAAGGTTAGTTTCAAGTTCCGCCTCTTTAATTAGGGTTTGTCAATGTACAGCTGTCCCTCTCTAAATTTACTATTCTTAACAAGCAATCCTCTATGATCATTTATTTGGTATCTGAAATTTGTACTAATCAATTGAATCTCTTAGGCAAAATTGGAAATAGAGGCATTAACCAGCAGAGCACACTTAAAGAGATGAGAAGTTGGAGATAAAAGATCAAAACCAAAGGGAAAATTGGTACTGTGGGTTTTTGGAGTTTGACACAGAGAAGAGACTTCTATAATGTGTTGGGCATCTTGTAGACAACATTGAGTGGTTTGGGCTCACTTTTTTAGAATCCCGCAGTGTACCAAAGTAAACTCTCTTTATACTGACAAAAACAGAGGCTCTCACTTTAAAATGAGAGAACCAGAAGAGATCATGGTCAAAGGTAAGATTTGGAAACATAGCTTTATGGACTAAAGGTCACTAGGGCATTATTGGATTGTGTTAGTTGCCAGTTATTAATATTTTGAAAGGCATTTTTCGTTGGTCCACTTGAAGATATTTATTGAAATGGCTGCTGATCGTTTTGTATGCATGTCTTTACTTGAATGTTTTGGAAAAATAATAGTGAAAGGAAGTTCCTGGAATACAATTGCAGTTAACCTAGGTGTTATTTCAGCATCTCTGGCTTGCTGACATTGGAGTAGGGAATGACTAAAACTGAAGGAAATGCATTTAAAGGCAGCCTGCCGGCATTTCTCTCTTTCCCTGCTTCTCTATCTTGAGATTACTCTTTTGGCACTATCAAACTGACTTCTGATTCTTTTAGAAAGGGAGAATGTTAATCCAGGCAGCTAGATTTCAAGGTAGAAACTGAAACATATATTGTATTGAAAGAATACTTTTTAAAATGTTAACCATTCCAGACGCCTTAGCTACCTGACATGAATGTAGCTTTTGAGAAGAAGCACCTTACAATGTTCTTCTATCTTCCTTGTAGTGAAAAGGCTAATTTAACATTGATAGGTTACATACGAAGCCCATTTTGATAGGAAGGATTTGCACTGAATAAGGGGAGTATGATGGTAGTTGGGTCAGGTCCTTCTCAAGTATGAACTCTAAATTGGCTACCCACCCCCACCCCGTCTCATTTATTATTTTGCCTAAGGTCACTTAACTTTTTATCCATGTCATAAAGAAAAGCAGGCAGTCGATTTAGGATTTTTTTTTTCATTTCCCCTTCTCTCAATTTTTTCTTATATACCAAGGTGACAGATTTCTTGGTGTTTTCTTCCCTAAAGTGAGCAATGCTTAGTCATAAAGCCTTATGAAATATGCCAGTTTAGTCCGTGTAAAAGTTGGAGGATATTGGATCTCAGGTGGAGTGGGATGATGCAGGATGTTAATTTAGCTTCTTCAAACCTAACATTGCCTTCTTTCTGTTTCTGCAATCCGTACATATTACTCTAGTACCTTAAAAATTAGTTGCGGGTATGGTGACTCCATTCTTTGTATGTTTGGGTTTTGAGATTTATAATCCCACTTTTCTGGGGTGAGAACACCAGCTTTGATAAAGCTGAACTAAAACTGTGTGTTAATTCTTGCTAGGGTAGTTTTCTTTCTGCCCTGCTGTAATTTGATGCTATGTTGTATAGATTCAGAGCTTTTAAAAATTGCACTAAATATGTATGTGGCAATTTCTGATTTTTCATTTAATTCTGTTCCCCTGGCCGCCCCAAATCAAGCAGTTTCTTCGGTTAGTAGGGAATGACATAAGTTATTTGCCATATCTGTTACTCTTTTTGGCTTTCTAATGAATCTTGCTTCCTTTGCCACTAAAGAAGCACTGTATCAAACCCAATGCTGAATTATTTAGTTTCATTATTATTTTTTAATCCTTGTGATATTTTATTTTACAAATTAATTTTTCTACCCCCCCCCCAATATTAATACATTTTATCAATTAGTGCTGTTATCTGTTTTAACTTCTAATATTTGCAAGGATTTCAATGTATAGGAACAGGGCCGCACTGCAAGACTTCAGTCCCAGAGCTTTGGGCCTTCCAGACTTCTACCAAAACACAGATGGAGGTTTATATTTACAAGCAGAAATTAAGAAGACTTTCTCTCCACCATCACCAGCCTTTCCCCACCTGCTAGCTTTTCACATGGGAAAAAAGGATACAAGCTATAGCTGAGATTTCACCCTCTCCTTTTCTAGCTTTCCAAAAGTCCAAGAAGAACATGTGTTTTTCCCCAAAAGTAATGGCTAAGTAGAACCTAATTTTGTGCTGAAGAATTGTAGAAAAGTGGGAGTTACTGGTCATATACCTCTGGCTAAAGGGCCTGGCCCTTCTCCCTTCAGCACTTGGGCCTTTGAGGCTGAACTAATTTGGGGTGAGAATAGGGCCTCCTTCTGTTTTTCTTAAATATCCATGTTCATAGAATAAAGCACAAACAGGGTAGTATTTCTGTAGTAGATTAATTAGCAGAAGAAATCGGCAATAAAACTCAGCAAGTGCCCAAGCACTTGCTTAATAAAGAAATGAGAATTATAAGCAGCCATGCAACTTTCTAGATATAAATCCTATAAACTATTACTATCCTTATAGTAGCAGTCTCAAAAGTGATGTTAAGAGCTACTATCCTCATAGTAGCAGTCCTTATCACTTTTGAGACCTATGTTGCAGTGAGAGTACACATATATAAAGAACACCCACTTTGATGATTTGTTGAGAACGTGTTGAGGCAAATATGCCCAACTATAAGTGGAAGTGGCTTGAACTCTTAGCTTTTCGCAAGTTTCATTCTTAGTTCTTTTCACAAGAACCTGCCAAAAGCTCTCAAGTTGCATTCTTACGTAAGAAGTAATTGTGTTATACACCCGCCTTTAGACTGTTTACCTTCCAAATTAAGAAAACACAGGAGAAATGTTACACTGGTGCTGATTGGCTAAGATGTGCTTAGATATTTTTATGCTAACATTGCAAATGCACGTCTCATAAAAAATCTTCATAACATTATTTTCCCACTGCTACTTACCCAAGTCCCATCTTAGCATCCTCCAGGTATTCTGGGTGCCAGCATTCATCATCCTCAACCGTGTGGCCATTGGCCCACAAACCAGAAATTAGAGAGTTGGCGCAAGAAATTTAGAGGGCACCAACATAGAGAGAAGACTTATCACCTTGTGTAAATTTTAGATCTAAGCCTCTGCTTTAATTGATATTATGATGAGGAATATCTAGAGTAGCTCATATTTCCCGCCTCCCCAGAAAAAGTAGGGGACACCACATTCACAACTTCCTAAAGTCTAATATGAATGTTAGAACTTTCAAACCCACTCAGGTGCGAGAAAACAGTATGTCCTGCAGGTTGCTCAGAGGGAATAAGTTACATCAATGAGACTTGCAGATTGCCCTTAATTTTTCTTCCCCCTGTCCCCCTCCCAAGCAGTCTATTTTGAACCTAGGATTGGGAGACCATGTTGACAATCTAACTAGAGCGTGCCTGCCTTTGTTTTCTTGAAGTAGAACTGTGGACATAACTATTATTACTGTTAGCATTCCTGTTGCATGTTTGTTTTGAATTACTGGGTCATGCCTTCTCTGCAATTTGGAAGTCATGAACTGGGATGAAATTGGAAGCTCGGGGCGCTTTTCCTTTGAAGACCCTGGAAGAGTTGCTTTCTTTTCTTCCCATTGGGTTCATGACAGAGGCAGTGCACGCCCCTGTAACAGCCAACCTGCTGTTTGTTTGTTTTTTACTAGTCGTGGGCTTGTCTTATAGCAATACTTGTTGGCTGTGAGCTTGCGGGCAACTTAAAAAGTTACCTGTGCTTGAAATAGATTTCTTCTATGGGAGCAGCAATAAAGGGGATAGAAAAAAGGGGAGTGAGAATAAAACTGATTGCTGTGTTGAGGGTTTGTAGTCCATTCTTATAGTTTGTACTATTGGGTGTTTCGTGTTCTGTTTTATTTTTTAAAAAATGGGGGGAGGGTGCATTATAATGATAAATAGAAGGATTTTTAAGTATTGTGGTAAGATTCTTTATAAGCACTGATTTTCAGCCCCAATTGGAGCTTTCTGCTTGAAAGCTTTGATGACTTTTGATCTCTCATGTACTGTACCTTCCCCATAGTTGCCCTCGTTGCTTTTACTAGTTCTTTCCTTCTCCATTGGTTTCTTTACCCTGAGATGCACAAATGGTATGTACCTTTTAAGGGGTCACCCTAATTGTGTTTTGTTTGGTTGTTGTTCTCTGTGTAAGGTAGATGCAGCCAATATTTTGTGACCGTGTTTGTTAGGGGTGACTTAAATGATATATTCTGTCTGCATGAGCCGCAAACTGTACTCCCCCCCCCACCTTCTTTACTCTGTCTTCTCTTTCCAGCCATAGCTGCAAGTATGCAACAAAAGAGTTGGGGAGGAAAGTGTGAGGGCATTGCACACATTGCACACTTTCCTTGTTTTATCTAGGGAGGGCAGTCTAATTTACACATGTGTATTTTCCAGCCTGTCTTCTAAGGATTGACAAAGATATCCTAACTGTCGATGCTAACTTTTAGTAGATTGTGGAAATAATGGTGCAACTGTTTCCATCCTTGTATAAATAATATAAAATCTTAGAATATGAATCCATTCAAACACCCCCTTTGCCTAGCTAGCTTCTTTTTCTTGGCCGCGGAGCACTTCTCAGTTTCTTGCATTTCAGTCTGGGACCAAAAAAACCTTACAACGTAGCCCATAATAGCTAAGAGAACCACAATATACCATTAAAGGAAATCTTGTCACATCCACTGAAAATGGAGACAGAGCATTGAAGCAGCCTTTTCCAACTGCTGCTGGCTAGAGGCGCTGGATTTTAACTTGACCATCCCTTCGGCTGTGCTGGCTTGGGTCCTGTGGAAGTTAAAGTCCGACCAGCTGAAGCCCAAAGGTGGAAAGGGGTTCACTACAGTATTCCCCCCCCCCCCCGCGCGCTTAACCTGTAACTGCTGCTTTTATAAGTGGAAGGCTTTTCGTCTTCCATGTTGAATCATTTGGTCCAAAGGCATTCAGAGAAGAGTGTCTATTCTGACACCACGTCAGTTTAAGCATTCTGTTAGCTTTATCTGCACATTCAGGGCAAGGTTTTTAATCCTTGGGTAGGATTACCATAGTATTTTCTCTTAATTGCATGGAGGACAGTGTGCTTCTCATTTTGGCTTCGGCGTCAGTTCTCAAGGGAGTGGAGCGAGAAATGGCGCCAGTTTAGAAGTTGTTTTACTAGACTTTTTTCTTTTCCTTTTTGTCTGTTATGGCCAGCTGCAGGAATGCAGGACACTTGAGGAGCCCTTGGCTCTACAGTAAAAATGGTTCTCCTCCTTTGATTAAGCTCTCGGGGCTCATCTGGGGTCAGAGCCATAGATTCTGACTAGAGCAGGTCAAGGATTTCCACTTAATCTATGTGGAAAAAACGGATTTGGAGAAGAGGAATGGATCTTAGGATTTCTCTTTAAAGTTGCCTGCCCTTCGTGCAAGCACTTCACATGGTGTGCATGGGCTTTTGCATGCAGAGTCTTCACATATATTCATGACAGGTGGTGTTAAAGATTGGCTAAAGTGGTAAAGTGGAATCTTGTTTTATTTCTTTCATATTTAAAATTAGGAGTTTTAGGTTCCCTCTGATAAATAAAACATTTAGTTCTGGAAAGAATTCCAGGAATCCAGCTTCCATGACAAGAGTTTTCTAAAAAAAAATTATCCTAGGTTACCTTTATCACTTTAGGTGCGATCTGAATTAATGCTAATCTGCATAAAGTTTTATATTTGGGATATTTTATCTCCCATTCCTTCTCCTCCTGCCAGAGTGGAAAAGCTCTCTAGGATGATAGAGATGCCTGTACTATATTAAAAAGAGGATGGGTGTCTTGATATGGAAGTCAGTCCATATTTCAACAGTTTGGGGGTATGGAGAAAGAATGGGTCTTCTTACCTAATTCTTACAGTAAAAACCTGAGCAGATCAGGGTACACAAAACCCCTTCTTGCTCTTAAGATGTTTCCCATCTTAAAACACCAGGCAAGGAGGGGAAATCTATAGGGTGGGAAATCTGTATTCCCCATGAAACCTTTAGCGAGCATTAACGTGGGAGGAGGAACGGAAGGCAGTACTTAAATCAACACCTCATATTAACTGTACCTGTTTTGTATTTGGTCTTTTGTATTCAATAGGGTAGACTTGGTATTGGGAAATAATATTGTGTTTTCACCTTCAGAGCACTGAATCTACAACCTGCTGATCAAGACCAGCATGCAACCATGTTGACCTCCTCTGAGGCAGGGGCCTTAATTGGGATGGTTTAGTTAAGCAGATATTTTTAAATTAGATGCCTCTGTGTGTGTGTGTGTGTGTGTGTGTGTGTGTGTGCGTGCGTGTGCATTAGTGTGTGTATACGTTGTAATGGGTGAGTGAAGATGGGAGTATTGTTCGAATGGTAATATTTTGGGTTTGGGGGGGTGAATGATGGGTTATTGGAGCAAGAATGGAAGTGCTGCCTATGGAGCATCGCCCTTCTCCATTCCTTGTACCTTTGGAACCATAATGATTGTGGGGAAGTTTAACTTTGCCCCCCTTATCTTGCTAGTTTTGGGAAGCTTGGACCAATGTTTAGAAGAGATTATTTAAAAAAAACATTCAAATCAGCTCACAGGCCTGCCTTCTTACTTGCAGACACATGATCTTCCTTCAAACACTGGTTTAAAGCACACACAAAAAATACATATATATCCTAATGCTCACTCTGGGCGTATCGGAAGGGGGTTGTTTGATTATAAGGCAGGAGTTGCCAAGGTCCGTTCACATTCCCCAAAGTCTGCTTTTAAGCTCAATGCAAAGGAAAATTCCTGATATGCAATCAGAGTGTTGCTCTTTTGAGACTGATTGGCAGTCTCCCTTTTTTTATGGATCCCCTTGCCCTCTTTTATTTTTTCACTTGGAAGTAGTCCCTTCCAATTTTGTTTTGTTTTTAAACAAAGTAATTATGTTTCCCCTCAAGAGTTTTATTCTTAGAAAGGCAGATCTGTCAAACCAACCATCAGCTATTCTTCCTTTTCTTCCCCACCCCGACCCCAGCCTGGTTGTTCCATGAAATGAAAACATTATGTTACAAAGAGATCTTATGTAAAATCATATTGAAATAACAATGCAGTGAGGTATCACAAGCCATCCATCCCCCTTTCTACACATCTCAGTCTTGCGCACAGTGTGGAAGCCACCTTGTATAAGCCCTTTACATGAATTCAGTGAATGGTTAACCTTTTTTTTGTCTCAGATGATATATATGCATTTTCAAAATTTCTGCATTACCTTGGGGAGGGGGAGGTTGGGGAAAAGGGGTTAACAAGAACTTAAAACTAAAATAAAAAAAAAAACAAAGCATTCAGACTTGATCTATTTTCTACAATGTATGCTGCGACCAGGTCCTGTTATTCATATTGTGGCTTTGAATCAATTATGTTGATTAAAATGCTGTTGCTTCTATTTGCCTTGCTTTTTTTGTGTATATCTCCAGATACAACAATGTAAGTAAAAATACAAGAAATAACAGGTGAGAATTCTTGATGACATGACTAATTTTGTAATCTGAGTCAAAAATACATTTTCAAACCACAGGTAATTTTACAATCCTGTAAAACACTTCCCTCCTTCCACATCAATATCCTTTTATACCAGTTGGCTTGTGGCCAGGCAGGGCAATTCTATTTAATCAACCTTGAGGTACAGAAATGTTTTTTAAAAATCCACCCTATGCAGGAGATCTGTTTTGATTGTGTGAATTCAAGATATTTCTATAGAGCTGTGATGGCGAACCTATCTGTGGGCATGCTTGCCATCGCCAGCTGATCTTCTGGTTTCCGGCACGCACATGCACACTGGCCAGTTGGTCTTTGCAGATACCAGAGCACCAGAAAACGGCCTGAAAACCGTTTTCAGGGCCACTTTTCAGGCCATTTTTCGGGCTGTTTTTCAGGCTGAAAAACAGCCAGAAATGGGCCAAAAAACAGGCATACGTGCTCCAGCCAGCTGGTTTTTGGATTTCCGGCACGTACATGCACGCACGTTCCGGTTTGGGCACTTGGTGCCAAAAAGGTTTGCCATCACTGCTATAGAGGTACATGCCTATTCAGTGTGGTTTACTTCTAGGTAAGAAGGTAACTACCTTTGGGCTAAGAGTTACCTTGAATAGGGCGAAAGAGGGGAGGGGATTGGAGTATTTTTGCTACTTGAGAAATAAATTCAACTCAAGTGATAACCATATCTCAGAATGTAGTATACCAGCAAACTACTCTCTAACTTAAAACAGCCATAGAACAAACACATGAGAAAATTATATGACAGTCTATTTGTGGCTGTTGCATGCCCTGCTAGAAACAACCTACTTGGAATTCAAATGACTGATCGGTAAAACTGAAGTTGATGGCAGCTCAGTTTCCCCAAACCCACACCCAGACGGCACCAGGAAATAAATAGGGGAAGTTTGACCACAGTGTGTTTTAACAATTGCCTATTTCCACGCCAGTTATGGATTCCCAGAAACAAAGACAACCAGCAAGAAAATAATCTTGTGGACTTCAACTCCCAGCATTCTTGAGCCAGCCATGCAACTCCCAGAATTCTGGAAGTTGAATTCCACAAGTCATTCCCCACCTCTCCTTTAGAATATGATGTCCTCCCAAACCGAAGACCATTAACAATGTTCTGGCTGTGGCTATCAGAAAAGTTTCCCCTCTCTAAAATGGGCCACTTGGATAGTCCTCCACTTGTACCTCAGCTGCTTTCTCCCATGTAGTTTGTTAGTTTGTTAGTTTTCCTTTATTTGTATGCCGTCCTTTTCCCTGGGGGGACTCAGGGCGGCTCACAATTCAGAAGGGTAGGGGGGCAAGACAAACATTATTCCAAACATAGAGACAATACAACATATTAAAAGAAGGCACAACAGTCACACAATTCGGGTGGGGTTAAAATCTTAACCCCAGGCCAGCCGGGACAGCCAGATCTTTAAAGCGGCGCGGAAAGATTGGAGGGTGGCGAGGGTCCGAATCTCCATGGGGAGTTCGTTCCAGAGGGTCGGAGCAGCCACCAAGAAGGCTCTCCTCCGGGTAGTTGCCAGTCTGCACTGGCTGGAAGATGGAATTCGGAGGAGGCCTAATCGATGCAATCAGATCGGTCTAGTGGAGGTAATTGGCAGTAGGCGGCCTCTCAAGTACAATGTATTATCTTTCATGCCTTTTGCAGTTATTTATTCCGACACTGCTGGCCCCTTCCTTGACATCTTAGAAGTCTTGTTCTTTACAATTTGTGCTGGAGACTTTGGAAGTTTCCCGATTTAAGAGATTGAGATTCTTCCCCGTTGCCTCCAGCAACCTTAACGCAGTGTATTATGAAGTGTCCCCCAGCAGAAACATTTATCAGATATTCTTATCGGTAGTGTCAAGGAATGCCGGTAGTGTCAAGGAATGCCACTGAAAAAATAAAACTGAAAGACAAGTTTCATCTGCCCTTTTAGCAAGGGCTTTTATTGCTTCTCCTGCTGGGACTTTCTTAGATTCCTTCAGAAGAGACATTAATGCAGGGTTGGTGTCCGAGCATCTTCCTGTTTCTGCCTCTTGTAGCTGGAAAAAGGTGGCCCTTATCTAGCTTCTCTGTTCTATATTTGTCCTATGCACACACCTACAGGAGTCCTCCCTTCTCATCACAGACAACTACTCTCAAGCTCCTCTTGGATGCTGCCTCAGGTTTAACTGGGTGTTTGTGTCTTTGAAGACCCAGATTTCTAACCTGGGATAACTGCTGCTTTTAAAACCTTTATTTAACCAAAATGCAGTAGGAACCATGAGTACCTGGTACCGTACTAGAACCAACCTAGAATAGGTACGGTTTTTAAAATAATTTTACATTATGTTAAAACAATACATTTAAATTAGCTCCATTCTCTCCTAAGACAACTTGCCCCCTCTTCCATTCAACAAAACATAATGGGTTTTCAGCATGCTAATTTTAGTGGCAACCTGCTTTATTTTTTAACGTCAAGCAGGCTGAATCAAGACATAAATTTTCATGGCACAAAGTTTTACTGCCACCATACTCATCAACACAGGATCGGGGCAGTCAGCAAAAGAGTTTGTCCCACTCTCCCAAACTTTCTTTTGTTCGCCTCTCCAACTTCCTTGGATTACTCAATTGCAGTAAAGGATTTTACAGCTGCCTTTTCAGCTCCAGGAAAGAAGACAGTCATAACTGACAATGGAGCCGGGAGTGCTTTTTGCCTTGCAGCTGGGAATTCCTTTTGAAATGCCCTACTCATTCATGCGGACACTGATGTGTTCTTCGAAGAGAGCAATGCAGAGCATAAGGCCACCTCCACTGAGAAATCCTAGGTTCTGGAGAAGGAAGTGTCTGCAGGATCTTTTTTTGCTGCTGGTAGAATGCCGCTGCAACATTTCGGGTAGCTAGAGAAAAACAACCAGCTGTTATCACCTTGGCAGCATTCAGAGTCTAGTACAAACTGACAGGATCTTTGCCCGTAAGAAGTCAGCCACAGCAAATGCAAAAACAAAACATTGAAATTTTGGGCTACTTGCATCCTTAAGCAATTTGGTACTGGGTGTTTTCCTCGTGGAAAACATTCATAGGGCCACTCATGCGCCAGGAGATTTTCAAGATGTTTTCTAAGGAAAGTGCCATGTAGGTTAGGAGGCATGTTTCTGAAATTTACCTGCAGTTTGGATTTTAGAGTCACAAGCCCTAATTCCTCACAGATGCCCTACATATCCTTTTAGATTTATTCTCATTCCCTATAATCTATAAAGGGTGGAAGGGGATGCAGTGGCTCAGTGGGTAAGACTCTGAGCTTGTTGATCAGAAGGTCAGCAGTTCAGTGGTTTGAATCCCTAGCACTGCATAATGGAGTGAGCTCCCGTTACTTGTCCCAGCTTCTGCCAACCTAGCAATTCAAAAGCATGTAAAAATACAAGTAGAAAAATAGGAACCACCTTTGGTGGGAAGGTAACAGTGTTCCGTGCACCTTCAACGTTTAATCATGCTGGCCACATGACCACAGAGACGTCTTTGGACAGCGGTGGCTCTTCAGCTTTGAAATGGAGATGAGCACCACCCCCTAGACCCGGAAACAACTAGCATGCATGTGCGGGGGGAATCTTTACCTTTACCTTTATAAAGGGAGGAACAATAAGAAGCAAATGTCTGAAGTTACAGATCTACCTTTCCTGTTCTATTACAAGCACCCAGATTCTGTTTTCTACCCAAAAGCTTTGGTAATCCACTTCTATAGTATTTGGGGGATAAGAGGAAACATTAATATTCCAAATAAATGGTTTAAAATCTCAGAGAGAAGATGCTGAATTCAGAGGGAAACTTGACCTCATATTTCCCCTTGAACCTCCCTTGATCTTGAAAAGCTACAGCAGATGAAAGTAGGTAGAAGTCAGCATCAGATGCACCAAGGATCAAAAAAATCCTCAAATTGTGCATGTCCCCTTCCCATTGCTTCATTGAGGCTAAACCTTTAGATTTGAAAAACATTTTAATCCCCCTGGAATTTGGACATCATTTTCTCTCTCCCAATTTAAGTATAGGATTGTTAGACTAAAACACCAATTTGTGCTTTCCATAAAGAAGGATAAGGAAGGAAGGCAATAAGTAAGAAGGAACATTTAACATTCTCTGGTCTCCAAGTGTCATTGTGATGGTTGGACTTGGAGTAGAGAGGCTTACAAAGTTCAGTGGGTGCACTTAAGCCCTCTGGTGCCAACCACTCTTTCTTCATTGCTACCATAAACGTAAAATTAGGGAAGACTTACGGATATACCCACCACTCAAGAAAAGTTCAGGTCAAAATAAATAAATTAAGACTTGTACCATACAGAGAGAAATGAAACATGGGCCTTACCATATCAACCAGAGCTACATAAAGAAAAACACCAGCTGTGATGGCAAAGATCCAGGGAGTGACTTGGGAAGTGCTCTGACTGACAATTGTCCCTAACGCCATGCCCCAATAAGCCAGGAAAGCAGACAGCAGGTTAAACAACAGCACCCATCGGAGTGGCATGCCCGCCCGGATTAGGACAGCACAGTCTCCTGCCAAAGAGAGAGAACGTTACGGCTACCTCAACTCCTCTAAAAGCCAGCAATGTCTAGGCATGAACCTGTCATGGCAGGGATGATTACCCTATTTCCCTGAGAATAAGACCTCCCCAAATAATAAGCCCAATCAGGCTTTTGAGTGCATGCGCTAAAATAAGCCTTCCCCTGAAAATAAGCCATCCCTGAAAATATTGCAACACAGCAGCAGCCATGAGGTGACCACGCTCGCCGCCTCCTGCACCTCAAAAATAATAAGACCTCTCCAAAAATAAGGCCAAGGACTTATTTCGGGGGTCAAAAGAAAATAAGTCCCCTGTCTTATTTTCGGGAAAACACGGTACTTTTACTTCCATGGTGCTTTGGGCCAGCTTGAAAACAAGACATGCAAAAAGATCGGATAACCCTGAAGCAGGATTATCCCCCTGTTCACTCACCCAGTTCATGGGGAAGTTCATGGCAGAGGACTGCCAACATAGTGCTTAAGCCACTGGAGAGTCCATCCGAGAAGGCAGCCCCTAGAGAAGAAGGACAGTGTAGCAAGGCATGTAAGTCAAAAAGAACCTACGTGGTGTAGCAGTGTGGGCTAGGAGGGAGAAGTTCTGGGTTCTAGGTCACCCTCAGCCATAGAAGTTCCCTGGCGACTGTGGGATGGCCACTTCCTCTCACCCCAGCCTCCCTCATACGGTTATGGAGGAGAGGAAAAGCAGGAAGAGGGAGTGCTAGGTATGCCACCTTAAGGTCCTGAGAAAAGGTTCTGCGAGAAGGAGATATTTTGCGTTTCTGTCGCAAGATGGGAGCAAGGCGTGCTTAGAAATCACTGACCTATTGCCAATCCATCTGTGAAATTGTGTACCCCATCCCCAAGGATAACCATCCAAGCGATGTCAGCTATCCCAGCCTTGAGAGTCCCAGCTGGGCTGTGGGAGTGACCATGGTGATCTATCTCTTCTCTTTGCTTCTCCAGGCTTGTCCTGTGATCTTCTGAGTTGCGAATTTGAATGGAGCAGTCTTGGACTTCGCCATATACATTTCCAGTGTCCTCTTCTGGCACTCTCAGACTCTGCAATTCAGCACCTGAAAAGTTTAGACCAAATTAAAAGAAAAAAAAAGAAGCTGTTTAACTTGCCTCTTTAACGTCTTAAGATCTTAGAACGTGTGACTGAGAGCCTAGGAAACTGAGAACATGCCAAACAATGCACATTCTCTAGAGCAAGGGGGTCAAAATCAAGGCCTGGGGGCCGAATCCAGCCAGTGGGGCACTTAGATCTGGCCCATAGGCTCACGTGGCCATCCCAATCTCTGTTTTCGCTTGGCAGAGGCCGTTGCAGCCAAAAACGTAGCTTGGGAGCCCATTTTCACTGGCAGAGCGCTCAGGCCGCCATTGGCACTCCTGAATAAAGGCACTTAAGTTTCAGGGAAACATGTTAGACCTTTGATCCACCTAGCAATCCATTAGGATCTAGAGAGACAGAGCAAAGACACAGGTCAGATTCTTGCCATTTTGCTGGTGAAGAACAGTATTCTCACTTGATTGTACTTGATGGCAATTGATCATTTTAGAGATTCTGGACTACAACAGATGCTGCCTGTCCTCTACCACTAGCTCCACTCTCTGGCCATCTTGTTTTATTTAAAACATTTATATGGTCACCCATCTTTCAGCCAACTCTGGGTGGCTCCCAATCAAAGATTAAAAAACACATTAAATGATTTTTAGAACTATAAACATAACCAGTTAAAACAGAAAACATTTTTTTTAAAATATGGCACCAATCTGTGTTAATGTGCTATCATCTAATCTTCTTCCAAAGCCTGGGGAAAATCCAGGTCTTTAAGACATTACAAAAGATTAAAAGGTGGAGGCCTGCCAAACCTCAGGTGGAAGGATGTTCCATAGGGCAAGGGTTGCCATGAAAAGTCATGCTTCCTAGTTCCCATTAGATGACAATATTTGAGGGAAGGAACCAATGGACTGTGCCCATACTATTTGACCTGGTAGATGGATAAATGTCCTTAGGGAAAGGCAATACCGTAGGTCGTCTGGTCCTGTGCCATATTCAGTACTTCTATCTACCGAATTAAAATGGCCCTTCACAATTATGGGATGCATTCTATAATAATCTCTGATCATTTGTGGAATACAGAAAACATATTAGTGTCTTTGTGTTACAAAATCATTTTTGTTTCTTCTCTCAGTTCTAAATATATTTATTGCTGTTCCTTGCTCTATGTCTTTGAATTCACAGATTCGCTTCTAAAAACCTCCTCAAACCTAACTATTTATTTATTTGGCTTTTTGTTTATCAAATTTATTTACTGCCCATCTCACAATTTAGGCAACTTTATCTAAAACTAAGAGCTTCTTGTCAGGTACATGATGTCAGCTAGATACAAAACTGAATCACAATTCCGAAGGGACAACTAGTAACAGTGCTTATGCTAGATACTGATTGCTGAGACAATTTTCAGCTATCTATCCAATAGCTGGACAGAAGGAAGAAAGAGGTCTTAGAAAAGACCTTCCACTCAAATACATATTTTTATATATTTAAAATGCATTTATTCAAGTGGGCTCAAAGTTTTATAATCATTGAACCATGGCACATAAATTCATTTGAAACCAGATTTCTAGGAGACACACATCTTCCCTGCTAAAATAGAATGTAAAGCATACCAAAATACTAATATGGATTTGAAGTACTGTACTAAGTAATTCACAACTCACTATGCAATGTCCTCTCTGTGTCATTCTCATCCACCTTAGTAGACGATTGCTCAGGTTGCTTTCCAGCAGTACGTTTCTGTCCAGTAAAAGCAAAACTTTTTTTAAAAGCATGTTGAGATTTGAACCCCATCCTAATGATGCCAGAGGATAGTCTCCTTGTAGTGGAGGCCAGAAGTATAACATGCCCATAGTTCAGAGATGTATTTTCTCGTTCTAGGTCGGTGATGGCTAACTTTTTTGTCATCGCGTGCCAAAAGCACGCATGTATGTGAGAGCATGCGCCCGCACCCATAATGCAATGTGCATGTGACACTCACCGCTCCCTGCGCATGTGTGTGTGACCTCCATGTGACCCCCCCCTCGCTCCCCACGCATGTGTGTGTGACCCTCCCCGCACCCCATTTTGGGCCTAGGAGGCCTCCCTGCAGCCTCCTGGGACCAAAAATGGGCCATGGGGAGGGGGAGGCACCTCACCTTCCTTGCACCCTGTTTTAGGCCTAGTAGGCTTCCCTGCAGCTTCCTGGGACTACAAACAGGCTACAGGGGTGCCGCCCCCCCATGCTGCCCTCGGCCCCACACATGTACATATCTCCCCACTGCCCCCATACATGTGCGTGCATCTCCCACATGCACTCCGCCCCCTACACATGCATGGCAGAGACCCAAAAATCAGCTGGGCGACAGGAGGTGCGCACATATGTGTGGTGGAGCTGAGTTGGGGCAACGGCTTGTGTGCCCACAGAGAGGGCTCTGTATACCATCTGTGGCATGCATGCCATAGGTTTGCCATCATGGTTCTAGGGGAAACCTTAGCATATATGACATTTTTGCTTGTTTGACTTGGATTAGGCATATGAATATGATATATTTGAATATATATGAATCTTTTCCTGCCCTGAGGAGTGTTATAATCCAGTGCACCTCTTACCCACTTTGCACGAATTTGGTTGAGGGTTCCCATGAGATTCTCAGTGAGGAAGAGAAAGTAAATGCCTCCTAGGACACTTAGACCCTTCAGAATGCCATCTTCTTCTGAGGACAGCAAGCCGTGGGAGCTCACTTGTGCCTGAATGAAAACAATTGTTCTGAGCAGAGAAATCAAGAATTCAGAACAGGGATTAATCCTGTTAAACCACCTTAAAATAGGACTGGAAAGATCTGAGCAAAAATCCCCACATTTGTTCTTCATGGAAACATGACAGGAGTTCAGCTCTACTGTTTGGTTCTGGCATCACTTTGATCCTAATCACCTGGGAGCAAGTCCCACTGAGTTTAACAATAGCATTAATGATGGGAAATTCTGTTGTCAAGAAAACAACTAAAAGAGAGGCAAACCAGCAAGTCCCAAGGAGTATTCACTGAGTTGAAATATAGGAGATACTTCATTAAAAACAACGGGATGAAAGAGGACAAGATATTGATGAGAATGATGTGAAGAGGACAGAAACCCAACATCTTAGGTGGGCTTCCCTGTATGAGGTTGAGATGGTTGGATGGTACCCACTTACCTGTGGACAATTGTACCCCAAATGGAAGAAAGAGAGGTGGTACATACATGTGGCCAGAGGTGCAGCAAAGCATCCCCACACAATGTCCCCACAGCCAACGCCACCAGAAAAGTCAGGAGGAACTGGAAGATTTCTCCACTGAGTAGGGGCACCAAGATGATGGCCAGTGCTGAGGGCAAGCTGGTCAGGGTGATAGCCAAAAATCCCCAACCCAGGCCTGTGGAAAGCATAGAGAATGACAAGAATAAGAAACACAGCTCTAAAACTAGCATGTTACACATAATTGTGACCCTATTAGCTACACTTCCCTGGGATGCAAGGACTAGAATACTTTCTCTCTACAGATTACAAGTGATAGTTTCTTCACAAGAGAGAAGTGAAGGCACAAGTAATTACCTGTATTTTTTGAAGTATAAGACATACTCCCCCCCCCAAAAAAGTGGGTGAAATTTCAGTGCGCCTTATAGACCGAATATGGACCCATTTTTTGCCTCCTGAACCTTCTTTGCATCACATTTTTGCCCTCCCCAGCCCCCAGAAGCACTCTGCAGCCCAAAACTGGGCACATTTGTGGCGAAAATGGGATGCGTGGAAGGTTCAGGAGGCCAAAAATGGGCCTGGTTTTGGCCTGTAGTGCTTCTGGGGGCCAGCAACAACAAACATGATGTGCAGAAGCCGAAAACTATTTTTTTCCCTTGTTGTCTTCCTCTAAGTCTTCTAGTCCAGTGCGTCTCATAGTCTGAAAAATGCGGTAAATATCTTCTTAAAATAACTCCTTGAAAATAGGTTGGAGGCCAAGGATGTTGGGAAAAAGCCAGTTTGGTGAAAGAAAAGTTGAATCAAGAAGTAATGAATAAAGACTTGGACAAATGGAGACTTGAGTATGATTTTGGGAGACGTTTTCTCTTAAGGATTTTCTGAGGAACAATTTGAGTGGCCTTGAAGGGAGGGTGTGGAATATTGTTTTACCTATTTTAAATAAGTATGCAGCAGTGGGGGCTTCCCAAAGAAATTGGAGTTATTTACAAGACTAGAGAAAACGGTAAAAAAAGAAGAAGGAAAGAACTGAAAGCTGAAAGGAAGCCATGCTGAATGACGGAGGGAATTGTGGCCTGGGAAAAGGGAGGGGTAAAAAAGCAGAGCACAAACTAACATTACTACTGCATTTATATAGCAATAAATTGAACCTTCTGCAATGTCTACCCTGTGTTCAAATTTATAATATATTACTCATTTTGTTTATTTTTCTAACAAAATATACTCTCTTGAGAAGGTTGTGTGACCACCCCGTGACGTGCCCCCTCCCACAGCACCCAATTTACGATTTGCCCCACCCAGAATCTTCAGCTACTCCTTTTGATAAATTAAGGGTAGAAGTGGAAATAGGAAACCAACTGCAACCTCACACATTTCCTCAAACTACAAACAACAATAATAAACATCCTGCCTCAAAATTCACATCATTGATTGAGCCACCCACAATGAATGTCCCAACTTGGGTGTCTTCAAGGCTGGGCCTGGAAACATTTTGCTTCTCCCACCCCTCCTACTTCCCTTTCAAGCTGTACAGGTAGTCCTTGACTTAGGACAAGAACTGAGCCCCAAAATTCTGTTGCTAAGCGAGACATTTGCTGAGTGAATTTTGCCCTATTTTACTGCCTTTCATGCCACAGTTGTTAAGCGAATCACTGCATTTGTTAAATTAGTGACACGGTTGTTCAAGTGAATCTGGCTTCCCCATTGACTTTGCTTGTCAGAAGGATGGAAAAGGTGATCGCGTGACCTTGGGACACAGCAACGGTCAAGCACCTGAATGTTGATCATGTGATCATGGGGGTGCTGGAACAGTCCTAAGTGTGAAAACAGTCATGTCACTTTTTTCAGTGCCGTTGTAAATTTGAACTGAACTGTTATAAGTTGAGGACTACCAGTAAAATGGAGGGGGACAGTTTTGACCATGTCTCCTCCCGTGACATCACTAACTCCGCCTCTTGCTTCTCATCCAGGCCAACCTCACTGGAGACGTGATTTGAGAAGGGCGGAAGGGCTTACCAATCCAGAGGGAATTCCCGGCCGTGTCGAAAGTCACATCGTCTAAGTGCTGGATGCAAACACGGCTATCAATCTGGTAGAGCAGGGCTGGGCACAGCAGGGTGAACTGTTCTGGAGTGATTTTGGAAACGGTATTCATGCCAAAATTGACAAGTAGCTGAGACACATTGAGGCACTGGAGAGAGAAGAAGAACCCAGAAGGCTGTTTATTGTGAGTAATGAGTAAATGAGTAATGGGACTAAAATGGTCTTGTGGCCCTTCTCCAACCAGGACAAAACACACTTCCACTACAATTATCCATTATCCAATTTTTTGTTTACGGGGGAGATACTCCTGAGCAGAGGGGGAAAAAAACCATTGCCCAGCTTGGGAGGGGAATTACAGTAACAGAAATAGTGTGGGAAATCAGAAATATGTTGTGCTTTCTCTGGGAGCTACAGAAAAACTCAGCATTCCTGAAAAGCAGAGGTAGGATTCTACGCCAGTTGTGCAACATTGTGTTTTGTACGTGAGTGTGGTGGTGTCTGTATGTGACTATAAGGATGGGCACATAGCTGTTTTTATAGGATGGCTTTTGAAAACAGATGTCTGGTTGCATTGGTGTGACTAGTCCCTTCTAGCCATCTATTTTGGGGGATAGCTGGTGATAACCAAGTTTCTGTCAATCATTAGCTTGAAGACCAGATGCAGCCTGAAGGTCATGTATAGGTTACCATCAGAAGTGGTATTCAGCAGGTTCTGATCAGTTCTGGAGAACCACTAGTGGACATTTTGAGTAGTTTGGAGAACCAGTAAATTCCACCTCTGACCCCACCCCCACCTATTCTCTGCCTCCTGAGTCCCAGCTATCGGGAGGAAATGGGGATTTTGCAGTATCCTTCCTTTGGAGTGGGGAGGGAATGGAGATTTTACAGTATCCTTCATTTGGAATGGGGAGGGAATGGAGATTTTACAGTATCCTTCCCCTGGAGTGGGGATGGAATGGAGATTTTACAGTATCCTTTCCCTGGAGTGGGGAGAGAACAGAGATTTTACAGTATCCTTCGCCTGGAGCAGGGAGGGAACAGAGATTTTACAGTATTCTTCCCCTGGAGTGGGGAGGGAATGGAGATTTTACAGTATCCTTCCCCTGGAGTGGGGAGGGAATGGGGATTTTGCAATAACCTTCCCCTGGAGTGGGGAGGGAATGGGGATTTTGCAGTAACCTTCCTTTAGAGTGGGGAGGGAATGGAGATTTCACAGTATCCTTCCCCTGCAATGCCCACCAAGCCACCCGCACCAAGCCATGCCCATAGAACTGGTAGTAAAAAAAATTGAATCCCACCACTGGCTACCATCCATAAGTGTTGAGCTGTGAGTGCCCCATTTCAAGCACATATATGAGTTCTTTCCAAATGGAACATGGGCCCAGTATAACAAAGAATCTTGACTAATTTTCTATCTTTCAGTCTATAAAATACAACTTGTAATCTCCCCACTCCCACCAACACTTATCCCTTAAAGCATAATTGCTTCCCTGCCAGCCCAAGATGGTGAGTATACTTGCTGCTCTCCAATTCTTACATCTTCATGCAGGTGATTGAAGACAGAATGATCCAAGGCAATGACTCCCTCCAGAAAGTTCAGCTTTGAATGTCCATGGGGAGACATTAAAATTTTCCCCTCTTTCTCCTTGTCAGATTTCCCTCGGCCTTGCCCAAAGCTGGGCTTGAGGACATGGCTGACCTCATGGATGGTAGGAGAAACCGGGGTATGGCGTTCAGGATCCAGCGGAGAGAATCCTGGGCTGAAGGACACGTGAAATCATCACCAACTCAACAGGGAAAGATTTCACTGAAAGGTTAAGAAAGCTTTCTGATACTGTAAGGCTAACTAAATCTCCCTGAAGGTAATCAGAAGAAGAAAAATGAACTAAGAGAAATAGAACTAAAACACACAAAGCTGCAGGTTTGAAGATAATTATTATTTTCAATGTATACCTCACTTTCATTCCTGGAGTTTATCATGATGTACATAGCTCTCCCTCCTTCTGTTCTTCCCCACAACTATCCTGTGGGGCAGTTTGGACTAAGAGTTAGCAAATGTCTGTGGCTAACAGACATTAGAGATTTCCTAGTCGAAAGCAGAATCAGTGCATTGCATTCCTTTCATGACATTTCTTAATTATTATTATAAAATCTAACCAAATAATACATATGTGGTCCTTGTTTAGACTGCTGTACAGCGGCTTTGGCAGTTACAAGAGTGGTGAAAATATAACCTTGTGACCAGTTCTCTCCTTCACAGACTATAGAGGTCTGTAAAGCCAAAAAAACCACTGAAGTAAGATCATAAGCATGGTAGCAGTTTTGTTTAGTGACTGCATTGCTTAATGACTGAGTTGCTAACTCCAGTTGTGGTTGCTAAATGAGGACTACCTCTATCTTTTCTGAATTTATCTCTTTCCCCCCAATGTAATGTTAGCCCAAATTGTTTGAATCAATGGCTGACAGAGGAGCTGCTGTTTCACTTCCTTTTTCTCTTGCAGTGGTTGAAGCAGGCCTATTACTATTGCTGCTCTCGGCTTCTTGAAAGACAAGAAATATTTCAACAGCCCCATTTCAGCAGGTTGCCTGGTTCAGCAAGATCAGAATGCTGATGCTAGCAATATGTTTATTTTGCTTGGGCTTAGAAGCTGTGCAAGATGTTAGCTGCCGATCAAGAACACAAACAAACACTATGCTTTAATTAATTCATTCTTCAATGGAAATATGCGCTGGCAATTTCCCATTGTGTACAGACGAAAGGATCTTTCCCTTACGCTGTCGGAATCAGGATGGCTGATTTGTCACAGACCTCGCTTGGCACTTGCCAGGTTGGGTCTCTGCCCCACCTGATTTTAACATGTTATCCAGATTCTTTCCTTGAGAATAAATAAAGCAGCGGGAAATAAAGAACCAACCCTTAGCACCAGCTTGATTTATCTCTGGGCGCCACAGAGGTATTCTTAGCAAACAAACAAGGTCCAGATGCTTTGTTTGGAAGTACATCCAACCTGCCCAGAACAACAAGGCAAAATTCCAGGGGTGGGCGTTCAAAAAATTTAGCAAGGGATTCTCTGCCCGGTTGCTGGGTGGGTGTGGCAATGGTGGACGTGGCCTAGTCGGCCACCTGCACCATGGCTGGGAGGGGGCGTTTTTGCCCTCCCTGGGTTCTGGAGGTTTTTCTCGAGCCTCCAGGAAGGTGAAAACTACCTCCCTGGGCTTTTGAGGCCCTCTGGAGAAGGCGCTCTTTCTAAATGTCTGGTAGGCCTGTTTGTGCCCTCCCCGAGACACTGCACACGCCCCCTGCACTTACCTGCCTCCAAAATGGGCCGCATGGTGACTCCTGGGAGGGGCAGGATGGGCGGGGCCAGATAGGAGTGGGATTCGGGGGTTCTCCGAACTGCACAGAATCTTAGCTAGAGGTTCTCCTGAACCCCTGCAAACCCCCAGCAGCCCACCCCTGCCTGAAATCCTCTGGAAAGGCTACGGGGGGAGGGAAAGAACCCTCCCATTTACTTTCCAACAAATGGATTTTTGGGGACTGCCCATGCTAACTTGGAAAGGTATTTTATCAATGGACAAGCCCTCCCCAGTGCAGCCATTTTTGCCCGCTAGATGTTTCCAATCTTTAAAATGGTCCCACCTGGTGGTGGTGACAGTCTCCACTTGAGTCTTGGCCCCGTGCTCTGTCTTGCTGATGTGATCCAGTGCCGAGTGGGAGTGCAGGTGCTTGTTCTCCTGCACCTCAAGGATGTCCAGATGGGAGACATGACCGTGTCCCAGTTCCTCGTGTTCAATCTCCACCACCTGCACCTTCCCCAGCCCCAGGCTTAGCAGGAGGCGGGTCAGGCCCTCGAAGGACAAAGTGCCGTTCTCACCATACTGCCGAAACAATTGCTGCAGGTAGTAACCATGCTCTTGGGTGGCGTCTTCCAGCGGAGGCCCAGCAACTTCGCTAGCCAGCAAGTCATGCGGCTCACCCTGGGCAAAACGGCATATGGCCTGCAGGGAGAGCCAAGCCACGCAGAATCTGGCCAGAGGGGATCTCAGAATCCGCTGGTCCATCAACAGGGGCCTGCACTGAAAGAGAAAAAAAAAACTCTGAACCCTGAGGGAGAATCAGTCTTAGAGCTGTGGCATTTATCCACAGATCTTAATAGATTAGCAGAGTTAGAAGGGACCTTGTAGGTCATCTAGTCCAACCCCCTGCCCAAGCAGGAGACCCTACACCATTTGTGGCAAATGGCAGTCCAATCTCTTCTTAAAAGCTTCCAGTTGAAATCTTAAAATCTCTTCTTGAAGGCAACTTCTGTTCCATTGGTTGATTGTTCTCAGTGTCAGAAAAATTATTGTTATCTCTAGGTTGAATCTCTCCTTGGTGAGTTTCCGTCCATTATTCCTTGTCTGTCCTTCAGGTGCTTTGGAAAATAGCTTGACCCCCCCCCTCCTCTCTGTGGAAGCCCCTCAAATATTGGAACACAGCTATCATGTCTCCCCTGGTCCTTCTTCTCACTAGACTAGACATGCCCAGTTTCTGTAACCGTATGTTTTAATCTCCAGTCTCCTAATCATGCTGTTCGCTCTTCTCTGCACTTTATCTAGTGTCTCAACATCTTTTTTATAGAGACCAAAATTGGATGCAGTACTCTGGGTGTGGTCTTACTAAGGCTAATAGGGTTTCATAAGAAACAGATGGCTATTTGTAGAGAAATCCTTGCCATGACGGGTTAAGAAGAAAACTTGCAAGAGGACCTACATCCTGTCCTCTTCTCAACCAGTGCAGTAGGAGAGACCTTCTCAGCATTTGTTCTGGACAGGATTCTTGAAGGATCTCAAAGGCTTTGGGCTTGCACAACGAACGTTTCAATTATTTCCTCAAAGTTCATATCCATTTTTGCTTGTAACTAAATCTTGATAATTATTTGTCTATTTTACACGTTTCTATGCTGCCACAATCAAAAAAGCTCTCCAAGGCTCCATATGGAAAATACAGGTAGTCATCGACTTATAACAATAATCGAGCCCAACATTTCTGCTGCTAAGTGAAACATTTGTTAAGTGAATTTTGCCATATTTTACACTCTTTCTTGCCACAGTTGTTAAATTAATCACCGCAGTTGCTATGTTAGTAACACAATTGTTAAGTGAATCTGATTTCCCCAGAAGTGGGTTCCTACCAGTTTGGACCGGTTCGGCCAAGTAGGTAGTAACTCAGCCGGCCACACCCACGAACCGGTTCTATCGGCAGCACCTATAGCAGCGCCATCTTGTTTTTTGCTTCAGCGCATGCACAGAAGCAATTTTTTACTATTGTGCATGTGCGGGCAGCACGCATCAAGTAAGCGCGTGCCTGAAGCGCATGACTGAGCAAACCAGCAGTAACAGAACATGGAACCCACCTCTGGATTTTCTCATTGACTTTGCTTGTCAAAATGTCACAAAACATGGACACGTGACCCTGGAACACTGCAACCATCATAAATATGAGTCAGATGCCAAGCGTCCAAATTTTGATCACATGACCATGAAGATGTTGCATTGGTCATAAGTGTGAAAAGAGGCCGTAACTCATTTTTTTCACTGCCGTCGTAACTTTGAATGGTCACTAAATGAACTGTTGCAAATCGAGGGCTATCTGTGTGACGATGAAGATAAAGGATTCCCTTGTGCAGTCATTTCTGATTTAAAAGGGGGTGCTCATCTCCGTTTCCTACCGAGGGAGTGAGGATTGTCCGAAGACATTTCTGTCATCATGTGGCCAGCATAACTATACACCGAGGTGCACAGAACGCTGTTACCTTCCCACTGAAATGGTACCTATTTATTTACTCAGATTTGCATGCTTTTGAACTGCTAGGTGGGCAGGAGCTGGGGGCAAGTGATGGGAAGATGATTTGAAAGTATCCTGGTGCTAAGCCATGAAGGATTTCATAAGTTAAAACTAGCCTGATATTGGATCTAGAATTGTCTTCAAGCAAAGATATTTTTTTTGTTACATATCTTAACTTCTTTTATTATCAAAGTGTTGTTGTGACCCCCCCCACCTTTTACATCTTCTATTATGCATAGTACACTTTGCATCATATTTCCATTTTACATTTCAGTCATCTTATTTTTATTCCATATACTCCCACTTAATTTTTAATTTTTTCTTAATATATAGACAATATCATTATTTGCCTCTCAAAATTAATCAAATTTAACATATCATTTCCATCTATTATTCTGTTTTACTATTGATAACACATATCCTCAAGTTTAATTTTATATAATAAACATTTCATTTAAGTAGTTATCCACAAGTAATCTATATTACAGATAAAAAAATCTAGTTTACTCTATATCCCTGACATTGTATTGAATATATATTGTTGGCTATATTTATTAAATTTCATTCTATTCTACTAATAAATCCTTTTCTTTCTTTCCTCCTTTCAACTATTTTCTCTTAGTCTCTCAGGAACTTCATTTCTGTTGTCTTCTCTTCTCTCCACCCATTTGCCTAGTTTTTTTCTTTTTCTTGATCTTAAAATTCCTGTATTTTCCCTTTCCAATCTTTTTTCTCCTTTTTAATTTTGTTGTTTTAGTATCTCTCCCCAATTCTCCCTCCCCTTCTTTCCCTATTGATCCCACCTTTGCTATTTCCCTTTTTTTGGGCCACTTCCCCCTTCTCTCCTTTGGGTATATAACTGTAAATCCCAGTATAATCATCTTTTTTTTCTTTTTCAATCTCTTTTTGAATTGTCAAGTAATGCAGAGTCTGGTGTAAGGTGTTCCTAATATTTGCATATAATATTCCTAATGTAGCACTACACTGAGAATTTTAGAAATGTATATTCATTATTATTTATTTATTAAATTTATGTGCCGCCTCTCACAGAGTGACTCTACATCACTACCCTGACCTGATTTCTCTAACTTTAAATTAAAAATCCAATTTCCTTTGATCTGATTTGGGGGGTGTCACCAATTCAACCGGCTCAGACTTGAACCTCTCTGCCTCTTTTTGATTAATATACAAAATTAATGACTAATTTACAGAATTCAAGTTTTGAATTTTGAAAGGAGGATATAGCCAATCAATAAAGTAACTTATTCAATTAGACAAGAGAACAGGGTAAAAATAGTGTTTTGCTTCTTTAATCCCCCTGCCCAAAACCACATATCTTCAAAGTGGTCATATGAGCTGACCTATATTTACACGTGTCTGATATTTAGTCAACCTGCAACCATAGAGTTTTCCTCCCCACAAGGTCATGTTTATGAAAGTTGATTTAATACATCTCAATGGGATTCCCTTCGCAGACCAGGTTAAGCAAAAATGAAACTACAATCATATGGCTTGGTGCAGTATAAGAAGCCGTACATTGGATTGCGAAGTCAAAGAGGAGGTAAAGACTGATTTTTAAATGGAGACCTTTTCCTCGTGCATCAATTTCTTGGCTACAATTTTAACCAAAATAAGTAAGGGGACAGTACTTTGTACAATCCTTTGTGATCTAGAGATTTCATGAGTCTTCTAGCAAACAGCTACAAAGTTGTACAAGCAAACATAAAAACACCAAAGCAAACATTTAAAGAAGGTAATCAAAGTACCTGACCCTTTCACGATGCCCAGGCTAGGATAAAATTTGGAATTGCTGACCAGCCTTCGACTGTTTTGAATATCTTGAGTAATGGAGATCCAGATGAGATGCTTGTAGATAATTGCACGTCTTGGTTGGTGCCTGCTTCTTCCGGCTGCCTTGAGCACCAAGTCAAACAGCAACCCTAGAGCAAATAATAATATCTGATTTTAAGAGACAGAGGCAGGTATCAGACCTTTTAATTGGAGCAATTTTGCTTTCGTCTGGGTTTGGATCTGCCTGATGGATGGGTGGACTATTTTGGAGCAGAGTAGGTGGGCCTGCATTGGCCCCTCCTTCTGTAAAAACAACAGGTGGGAACTGGGGGCATTAGAGGATTTTTGGACTTTCCCCAGAAATGTAGAGAGATAAGTAGGAACCAATACCTTATTTGTGGATCTGGCACTGACAAGGAGTGGGAAAAGAATTGAGCAATCAGTCAAAATGTAAATATGCATCTCTGTCCATGTGTGCAGCTACCCTTTCAGTTTTTCCAACAGATACAGGGCTCTCTGACCATTAGGGAAAATGGCTTTGCTCCAGCCAATGGATCCCAGATGTGTTAATTCTGGGCCACTGTTCCAGAGAGGCTGTATGTCTGTAGCCCACAGGACTTTATGTGGTAGATAGCAGGCTAGAAAAATGAGGTAGCCAGCTTTATTCATTTCCAAAGGCAGTTCATATAAAATAAATGTGGATGGCTGTTTGTATGACAGCCAATTGTGGCTGAGTCTGTTTTATATATATCCCCCTTTTCAATTGCAAAGAGAAACTACCTGTTTGATTAAAGAGTGATAGGATTAAGGGGCGGGGGTGAAATTCAGCAGGTTTTGAGTAGTTCGGAGAACTGGTAAATACCACCTCTGGCTGGCCCCATCCCCATCTATTCTCTGCCTCCCGAGTCCCAGCTGATCTGGGAGGAACTGGAGATTTTGCAGTATCCTTCCCCCAGGAGTGGGGAGTTTTTCTCAACCTCAGCAGCCTTAATATGTATGGACTTCAACTCCCAGCAAACATCAGACATCTTAAAATTGCAGTGATTGAGAAACGCTGCTTTAAGGCATGGAAATTACTTCCCAATAAACTATTGGTAATTTGCAGTTCTCATTATGCCTAGGGACATTATCCCTTAGTACAGTGGTTCCCAAACTTGGCAACTTTAAGACTTGTGGACTCTGCTGGCTGGAGAATTCTGGGAGTTGAAGTCCACAAGTCTTAAAGTTGCCAAGTTTGGGAAGCACTCCCTTAGTAGATGGATAAAGAAAATGATGGGAGTTGTAGTCCAAAATTCTTTGGAGGGCTGCAAGTTCCTTCCGTTCTAAGGTGTCTGTTCCATGGAGCCAAACAATAACTTTCAAAGTGGGAGGGGGGGGATATTGTTTGTTTCTAGTCTTGCAAGCCACTAATTGATTTATCTGGAGGAGTTAATGGTTCATCTGCAACCCAGCAGGCCACTCAAAAAAAATTCAGATAGCTCTGTTTGTGGCCAAACAGGATGTATTAAAGGTCAGTTTTTATTTGCATAAGTATGTTTTTATAAAAGGCTTGGGAACAAGCAGATTTGTTTCTTCTATTTGTTTGGCAACATTTGTCCTCCTGTTGTGATATTTCTAGCATTCCGGCAACAGTGGAAATAAAAGTTTCCAATTGAAGTGATATCAAGATTTTGTTGGGAGCCTGCTTCAGGGTATTATTATACTCATTTAAACATATAATGCTGCAATAAAACAGCTCAACGCAGAGGGATCTCCAGGTGGAACTGACTATTGTATTGAAACTTAACCATTTATCAAACATTAAGCTAAATTAAAATAAATATTTTATAGCATATTAGCCAGATTAAAATTCATATATTTTTGTGTGTAGGGAAGATTAAAAAGCAGCTGGCAACTCCTAGCCTGCAGGTGCCAGTTCTTAACAATTGTCACATTGAATGTGAATCTTTAAAAAGGAAAGTAACAGCTGTTGGGAACACAGAGTAACTATTAGGAAGTTTTTTGCAGGTCTCTTAGAACAAATAAGGGATGTGGTGGCTCAGTGGCTAAGACACTGAGCTTGTAGATTAGAGAGGTTGGCAGTTGGAATCCCTAGCGCCGCATAACAGAGTGAGCTCCTGTTACTTGTCCCAGCTTCTGCCAACCTAGCAGTTTGAAAGCATGTAAAAATGCAAGTAGAAAAATAGGGACCACCTTTGGTGGGAAGGTAACAGCATTCTGTGTGCCTTCTGTGTTTAGTTGTGCCAGCCACATGACCACAGAGAGGTCTTCGGACAGCGCTGGTTCTTCGGCTTTGAAACAGAGATGAGCACTGCCCCCTAGAGTTGGGAATGACTAACACATATGTGCAAGGGGAACTTTTACCTTTACCTTTATCTTTTCTGGACCTGTTCCAGGCTGTTTTCAGGCTGTTTTTTGGGCTGTTTTCAGGCTGTTTTGTGGATTATTTTTGGGGCCATTTTTGGACCCCCAAATAACCTGAAAACAGTCCAAAAAGCAGCCCAAAACAGCATACATGAGCTGGCCAGCTGGTCTTTGGGTTTCCAGCACTCGGGTGTGCACATATGCAGAGGCATGCACATGTGTTCCGGTTTGGGCACTCAGTGCAAAAAAGGTTTGCCATTACCAATATAGTACCTTCAATTTCCTAATGGTAAGAGCAGATCAGCAATGGAAGAATAACAGAAGTAGAGGGATTTTAGAGATCTTCTAGTTCAATCCCTTGCTCAAGCAGGATCCCTATACCATTTCAGGTAAATGGTTGTCCAATCTCTTCTTAAAAACCTCCAGTGTTGGAGCACCCACAACTTCTGGAGGCAAGTCGTTCTACTGATTAATTGTTCTAACTATCAGGAAATTTCTCCTTAGTTCTAGGTTGCTTATCCCCTAGATTAGTTTCCATCCACTGCTTCTTGTCCTGTCTTCAGGTGCTTTGGAGAATAGGTTGACTTCCTTATGACAGCCCCTTAGATATTGGAACACTGCTATCATATCACCCCTAGTCTTTCTTTTCATTACACTAGACATATACCCATTTCCTGTAACAGGTCTTCATTGTTTTAGCCTTCAGTCCACCTTTGGGAAGCTTTAAGATAATAAGGAAGTTAAGAAACTGCAAGGACAGACTTTGTGACTTCTGGGTTCTGCTTCTTCCCAAATAGCTAACTAGATGCCTTTTTGGACACAGGAAGGCAGGACTTTTGTTTGTGATGCTGCATGAGCGATTTACACATGCAGATCTTTGTGCCCCTTGTAGCAAAAGTGGCATCTAGGGATCTAGGTACCCTCAGTCAGAAAATTTGGAGCAATAAAGCCACATGCATATTCATTTTACTTCAACATTGGATTGGACTGGAATAGAATAGAGCCATGATGGCGAACCTATGGCACACGTGCCACAGGTGGCACGCGGAGCCATTTTTAAGGGCATGCAAGGTGTTGTCCTCTTAGTTGGCCAGCGCGCATGCACGCACTGGCCAGCTGAGTTCGACCTACTTTTGAGGCTGTTTTTCGCCCTCTGGAGGCTTCCTTGAAACCTCTGGATGGTGAAAATCAATTGTACGAGCAAACCGGAACTCCATTCCCGAACTTCCGGTTTGCTCGTAGGACCATTTTTCCAGAGCTTTCAGGGAAGCCTCCTGAAGGCTCCAGAGGCGAAAAATGGACCTATAGAGCAGTGTTTTTCAACCACTGTGCCGTGGAACACTAGTGTGCCGTGACATAGTGTAAGGTGTGCCGTGGGAGAATTACTTTATATATAGTCAATATAGGCACAGTTAAAAAAATTTAACATTTTCTAATGGTGGTGTGCCTCGTGATTTTTTTCATGAAAAAAGTGTGCCTTTGCACAAAAAAGGTTGAAAAACACTGCTATAGAGAAACCAGAAGTCACCATTCTCAAACTTCTGGATTCCCCGTAGGTCCATTTTTCGCCCACTGGAGGCTTCAGGGAAGCTCCTGAGGCCTTTGGAGGGCATCCGGGGTGCGGGGGGAGGCTGTTTCCCAGGCTATAGAACCTCTGAAGCCTGGGGGGGGGGGGCAAAAAAACCGTGGGGGCACTGGTCACGAGTGCATGACTGCAGAGGGGGGGGGTTGCGTGCATAGTATTATGGGTGTGGCACGCCTGCATACGACCCCCTTGTGCTCCCCCCTGCTTTTGGCACAGGAGCCAAAAAAGGTTCTCTGTCAGTGGAACAGAGAAAATGAATAGAGTAGAGTAGAGTAGAATAGGGAAAATGAATAGAATAGAATAGAAAATAGAATAGAGTAGAATAGAATTTATTGACCAAGTGTGATTAAATCTACAAGAAATTTGCCTTTGATGCAGAAGCTTTGATGCTGTACATGTATAACAACAGAGTAATAATAATCATAATAATGATGACAATAAGAGGGTAAGAGGTAACAGGTGCTGCAGGAAATAATGAAAAATGAGGGTTGGGGGAAACATAAATGCCTTCACGGCAAGTCTTCTGATAAAAGCTCAATGGAAGCAGAGAACATGGGTCTTCCATGAGATCCTTAGGAGTTGTCAATCCTGATATGTTCAGGGTGGAACAAACCTGTCTAGAGCTTCTACCTATCCAATGCAGAACATCTTGTACATGGAAGAGAAAACCCAGGACCCTCAACTAGATTCTTAAGGGATTATCCCTCATCAATGGGTCCCAGAGAAAGAACACTATCTACAGTAGGCAGACATGCTCGTGAGAGTTACCTTAGAAGTTTCAGCCTCCGAGAGTGGCAGAAGCTCTTGCTTCCAGGGATTGAAGGTCTGCCTGTCAGTCTGTCTATCTGTCTGACACCAGGAAGGGATAAAGGGCACTCTGGCTCTGCCCAAACGCTGCTCAATGACCTGGGAGTGGTAATGTGGAGGCAGGCAGGTGAGGAGAAGTGGGGAGGAGCTTGGAAATCAAGAGGTTACCTGGCTCTTGATAGCTACAGAGGAGATAATAAACATATTGGGTTGCAAGATTTTTATCTCAATTTTTTTTTCTCCTCCTACATTAAAGCAACCAATCGTGGGTTAAAATATCCTGAGCACAAAACGGAATACAAAATGATGGCCACCTTCTTCCTACCTCAAAGGATGTTGAAAGCAGGGCAACATGATGAGGAATTAACACACCCTTAATATACATTCAGCATTTTCACTCCTGACTTGAAGCCAAAGGCAGTTTAGTAGCAAACCTACCAGCCCAGGTTTGTTAATGGCATTGGTCTCAGGAACAAGGAACGTCTGACTCTCCAAATCAGAGGGGGTACTCAGCAGGTTCTGACCAGTTCTGGAGAACCGGTAGTGGACATTTTGAGTAGTTTGGAGAACCGGTAGATACCACCTCTGTCTGGCCCTGCCCCCATCTATTCTCTGCCTCCTGAGTCCCAGCTGATCAGGAGGGAATGGGGATTTTGCAGTAACCTTCCCCTGCCACGCCCACCAAGCCATGCCCACAAAGCCACTCCCACAAAGCCACACCATGCTCACTAAGCCATGACCACAGAACAGGTAGTAAAAAAAAAATTCCCACCACTGCTCCAAATGTTTGAC
Organism: Thamnophis sirtalis; assembly: GCF_051295495.1. Taxonomy (NCBI): domain Eukaryota; kingdom Metazoa; phylum Chordata; class Lepidosauria; order Squamata; family Natricidae; genus Thamnophis; species Thamnophis sirtalis. Next base: position 150,562,741 of record NW_028261383.1, on the reverse strand, counting down.
AGAAGTTCTAGCCATTGATGTCTGCACTAGTCGCAATTATGGCAAAATGAGGAAATGTGCGTTGTGGTGTCCCCCCAAAAGCCCCAACCTGCTATACTTGCGTTGCAATGACACATGCAAGTACACAAGGAGCAGAGTTTGTGTTATGCCATTGCAAACATGTTATGTTAACTGCTTGAGGGACACAAGGAAAGCCGCTTAGTTCCTTCTGGAAGGCCACATACCATAGATACATAAAGACAGATTGTCCCAGCTTAGCTGCTCAGCTGGGTGGGTCTTGCTTTTATAAAGACAGGAATTGTTTATAATATCTTGTTATATACGCTCACTTTTAAATATATATGCAGATCTATCTTTCTGTTTCCTTCTGAGGTAAGCAGCACTGGGCAAAGAGCAGAAAAAAGGAAGTGGTTGGCAAAAGAAATTGAAGATAAGAGATTAAAGAAAAAGAAATGTCTAGTTTAATGAAAAGAAGGACTAGGTGAGACAAAATAGCAGTCTTCCAATATCTCAGGGGTTGCCACAAAGAAGAGGGAGTCAAGTTATTCTCCAAGGCACTTGAGGGTAGAACAAGAAGCAATGGGTGGAAACTAATCAAGGAGAGAAGCAACTTTCCTGACAGTTAGAACAATTAATCAGTGGAACAATTTACTTCCAGAAGTTGTGAATGCCCCAACACTGGAAGCCTTTAAGAAAATGTTGGATAGCCATTTCTCTGGAACGGTATAGGGTTTCCTGCCTAGGCAAGGGGTTGGACTAGAAGACCTCCAAGGTCCCTTCCAACTCTGCTATTGTATTGTATTGTATTGAAATACTTTAAAGCTAAATGCAGTATACAGGTCCTCGACTTACAACCACAATTGAGGCCAACATTTATGTTGTTAAGTGAGATATTTGCCCCCCCATTTTACAACTTTTCTTGCTACGGTTGTTAAGTGAATCACTGCAGCTGTTAAGTTAGTAACAAGGTTGTTAAGTAAATCTGGCTTCCCTGTTAACTTTTCTTGTCAAACGGTCACAAAAGGAGATCAGGTGACCCAGGGACACTGAAACTGTCATAAATATGAATCAGTTGCCAAGCGTCTAAATTTTGATCATGTGACCACAGGGATGCTGCAGCAGTTGTAACAGGGGTGGGTTCTGGCAGCCGCTACTGCCAGCTCGCTTAGGGACGCACCACAGGCATATATGTGCTGTACAACAAAGATTGCTATGCACAGAAGCAAAAAACAACAACATGGTAGTGTCTGTGGCGCCATCAGGAGAACTGGTTTAGGGGCATGGCATGCCTTGGTCACTGCCAATTCCAGCGATCCAGGCCACCAAGTTACTACTGGTTCAGCCGAACCAGTAGAAACCCACCACTGAGTTGTAAGTGTGAAAAACATTCATTAGTCACTTTTTTCAGTGCTGTTGTAACATTGAATGGTCACTAAACAAACTGTTGTAGATCAAGAACTATCTGTACAATAAAGCTAAATATATGATATACATATACATATACATATACATATACATATACATATACATATACATATACATATACATATACATATACACATACATACATACACACACACACACACACATACATGGTGGTAAAGATGCAGTATGTTTACGGAAAAGTTATAGTATTTATATTGTATAAGTACTGTAAAGCTAAATATATATGCAATAGATGCATATTTCTCTCTAAAGGAAACTAGAACCAAGAATAACAGGTAGAAGTTGCAGCTTTCTTGATTTTACTTAAATATCAGGACATTTTTCCTGATCATCATAACACTGAAACAGTCCATATATTGAGGTTGCTGATTTTTAAGAAGAGGTTAGGAGATTAGAGGCTAAATTTTCATGAATGTAAATGATCCTTATGGTTCCTTCACAATTCTATAATTCTATAATTTTTATCTTGTTCCCGAAACCCTGTAAATGTTTCGTATCCATTATCTTGGTCATTTTTCATGCCAGAATTAAAAGAAGAGTAAGATGATTTGTTTGGAACAGGTTGTGAGCTGTCCATGATGTGTTTGCAGGTGGCTGGTAAGGCTTATGCAGGCACGAAGCTCTGGCTTTGCGAAGTGCTTCACAAAGGGGTGTATGGGTTGTTCAGGGAAGGGTAGCACCTATGGTGTAGAGGCATGTTGTGTCCTTTTAGGGCAACTCATTTTAGGGCAGCTTTTAGGGCATCTCATCCATCTTTGGTCCCCACCTAACACTCAGCTCTCACCTGTGGCTCCTAGTAGTTGTAGCATGCGCAGCGGCCACACCCCAGGCAACAGCTTTGACAGGCTGGCCAAACCAGGTTGAGAGTAGCTGTTGGGTCATTGACTTTTGATGACATAGGGACTTGTCTACCCCAAGCATGTGAAGACAGATTCTGGCAGATTGAGTGGATGAAACCTACTAGAATAGGACAACAGTTATTAAGCCGGTCTCTGCAAGCAACGTGCTATGCTAAGAGCACACCAAGACATGAAAGATGCCCTGGTCAACCACTGCGCCCAGCCCATTTTCAACTGTCTCAATTCTTGTCCTGCTATTGGAGTAAGATGGAATCTGGGAAGAGAGAGTGAGGTTGACTATGAGCTCCCTCACTTTAATCCAGTTCATGCACAAGTCTTTTTGGGGGATTACAATTATAGGCAATGTAGGAGTTCGAGACTGTGGCGGAATTTTTTTTCTTCTGGCATGTGGTTCAAACTCTCATTTCCAAATAAGGTAAGGAGTAGTTGTACTTGATATCCCAAAGTCCCACGGATGGACTATTTGGCAGGTCTGGAATAGAAGACTGGAACATTCTCTCTCTGCAAGAGGACGTTAGAGGACGTTACCATCATTATTATATTGCCTTTTAACCCCAGAAGGAAACTTTGGTCTGGGCTGTGGATGGACAGCTGATGGCAACAATCTGAACTCGCACTAATTTTTAATCAATTGCGCAATTACTTTTAGTTTCTTATTTCTTTCTTTTCTTTCATCTTTTTCTTCTTCCTTTGCATGGGCTATGTATGAGGTACGTATGAGATGAATGAATGTCCCACTTTTATGATCATATTGTTGTAAATTTTGTGTTTTTTAACTTTTACGTGGGGACTGTTTGGGGGAGTGTATGAGTATATGTGATTCGGAGGACCTGCCGGGAGTTGCGGGGGCTACGGGGGTGGTTGAGGGGACCAGAGACATGGGAGAGGGTCGGGGTATTGCGGTCGTAACAGGGAGGGGCAGATACGGCGGGGACTTTAGGGCAGGCCATTACCGGGGAAGGAGGGTTCGCTACATTACAGAGATCCCTCCTTCCGGCCCTAGGAGTCCCACTCCAAGACCAGATGGCGTAAGTAGTCAGGACCCTGGTCTCAGGCTGTTGTCGCTAAATGCCAGGTCTGTTGTTCATAAAGCTCCTCTCGTCCGGGACTTAATTTTAGACGAGAGGGCAGACCTGGCATGTATTACTGAGACCTGGCTGGGCCCAGAGGGAGGAGTCCCCCTTGTAGAGCTGTGCCCAGAAGGATTTCAGGTGCTACATCAGCCGAGAGCCCAGGGAAGGGGTGGGGGTGTGGCCGCTGTTATCCGGGAGTCGTTAGTTCCTCGTAGGGTCCCTGCTCCGGAGATTGTCGGGTGTGAGTCTTTGCTGTTAAAGTTGGACCTCAAGGGTCAAGTGGGTTTGCTGCTAACGTACCTGCCTCCCAACAGCGTTGCAGCAACCCTCCCCTCGCTCGAGTCGGTAGCCGAGCTGGCAATTGAGTTCCCTAGGTTGATGGTCCTGGGGGACTTCAATTTGCCGTCGCTCGGTGAAAACTCTGATGGGGCGCAGGAGTTCATGGCCTCCATGACAGCCATGGGCTTGACCCAAGTAATTCGAGGCCCAACCCACTCAGCGGGACACATGCTTGACCTTGTATTTCTCTCGGAGCAGTGGATTTGTGATCTTGGTCTGAGGGGGAGCGACATCATACCCCTGTCGTGGTCAGACCACTGCCTACTGAGGCTCGACTTCCGGAGGCCAAACCCCCACTGTAGGGAGGAGGAACCGACCAGGTGGTTCCGCCCCAGGCGCCTTATGGAGCCGTCAAGGTTCCAGACAGAGCTTGGGGTTATTCCTGACACTCTCGCCCACAGTCCGGTGGAGACTCTGGCTGCTGCGTGGCACTCGGCAGCGTCGGAGGCCCTCGACCGGATTGCGCCACTGCGGCTCCTCCGAGGCAGCGGATCCCGGAGACCCCCTTGGTTTACCGAGGAACTCCGGGAGATGAAGCGCCGGAGGAGATGCCTAGAGCACCGTTGGAGGTCCGATAAGTCCGAATCGAACCGAGCAATGGTAACCACCTGCACCAGGGAATACACCAGAGCACTTAGGGCAGCAAAAAGATCGCACATAGCCACCCTGGTTGCATCCGCTGAGTCCCGTCCAGCCACCCTGTTTAGGATAACCCGCTCCCTATTGAACAAAAGGGAGGCGGGGGAACCCTTGCAGGGTAGGGCTGAAGAGTATGCCCAATTCTTAGCGGACAAAATTGCTCGGTTTCGGTCGGACTTGGACTCCACCCCCGCAGTTCCAGCCGAGGCACAGGGGGACCAAGTAGAACAGCTCTGGGTTGAGTTTCAGGACGTTACCCCCGGGGATGTGGACAAGGCCATGAGAGCTGTAAGTACCTCCACCTGTGCTCTGGATCCGTGTCCCTCATGGCTGGTTACGAACTGCAGTGAGGTGACACGAGGCTGGATCCAGGCGGTCGTGACCGCCTCCCTTCGGGAGGGGAACTTCCCCGCTGCACTGAAAGCGGCGGTGGTGAGACCCCTCCTGAAGAAACCATCTTTGGATCCAGCTGTTCTTAATAGCTATCGTCCAGTCTCCAACCTTCCCTTCTTGGGGAAGGTTGTTGAGAAGGTGGTGGCCTTTCAGCTCCAACGGTCCTTGGAGGAAGCAAACTACCTAGACCCCTTCCAGTCAGGCTTCAGACCCGGTTACAGCACAGAAACCGCTTTGGTCGCATTGATTGATGATCTCTGGAGAGCCAGAGATGAAGGACATTCCTCCATCCTGGTCCTCCTTGACCTCTCAGCGGCTTTCGATACCATCGACCATGGTATCCTTCTGCGACGACTGCGGGGGGTGGGAGTGGGAGGCACCGTGCTACGGTGGTTCTCCTCCTACCTCTCAGACAGGTCGCAGTCGGTGTTAGTGGGGGGGCAGAGATCGTCCCCTAGGTCCCTAAATTATGGGGTGCCTCAGGGTTCGGTCTTATCCCCCCTGCTATTCAACATCTACATGAAACCGCTGGGAGAGATCATCCGCAGGCACGGGATTAGATACCATCAATATGCGGACGATACTCAATTGTATCTGTCCGCCCCGTGCCAACTCAATGAAGCGGCAGATGTGATGAGCCGGGGTCTTGAGGCCGTTATGGACTGGATGAGGGTTAACAAGCTTGTGCTCAACCCAGAAAAGACCGAGTGGCTGTTGTGTTTTCCTCCCAAAGATTTGACTAATATTCCAACACTCAGGCTGGGGGGTCAAATTTTGCACCCCTCAGAGAGGGTTCGCAACTTGGGAGTCCTCCTGGATCCACAGCTGTCATTTGACCACCACCTAACGGCTGTGACCAGGGGGGCATTCGCCCAGGTTCGCCTGGTGCGCCAGTTGCGACCCTACCTGAATCGGGAGGCTCTCACAACAGTCACTCGGGCCCTTGTGATCTCTAGGCTGGAATACTGCAATGTGCTCTACATGGGGCTGCCCTTGAAGAGCATCCGGCGGCTTCAGCTAGTACAGAACGCAGCCGCGCGAGTGATTGCGGGTGCACCCCGATTCACCCGCATAACACCCATCCTCCGCGAGCTGCGCTGGCTGCCCGTTGATCTCCGGATGCGCTTCAAGGTGCTATTAATCACCCATAAAGCCCTACATGGCAGTGGATCTGGATACTTGAGAGACCGCCTTCTGCCAATTACCTCCCTGCGACCAATAAGATCCCATAGACTAGGCCTCCTCCGTATCCCATCGGCCAGCCAGTGTCGGCTGGCAACTACAAGGAGGAGGGCCTTCTCAGCAGTAGCCCCGGCCCTTTGGAACGAGCTCCCCGTGGAGATTCGTACCCTCTCCACCATCCAAGCCTTCCGCATAGCCTTGAAGAACTGGCTCGCCCGTCAGGCCTGGGGATAAGGATAGTTACCCCTCCCGAATGATGAATGTATGTTGCCTACCATTTTATTATATGTCTTCTATCTTGTTGTTTGTGTTCCCCCCTTCCCAGTTTTATGTGAGCCGCCCTGAGTCCCCTCAGGGAAAAGGGCGGCCTACAAATTCTAATAAAACTATAAACTATAAAAACTATAAACTATAAACTGCTCCAAGACAACTTTCAATCTTCCCAAGAGACAGAAAGAAGACAACTCACTGAACGCTAGTTCAGTCAGTGAATTTGCAAAAGAGATAAAATTTAAAGAGGCACTTCCTGGTTCATATCTCAGTTCTTACACCACCACCCTCTTTCACCATCCTGCATTTCCAGCCCTTACTTCCCATGTAATTTGGCACAGGAATGTGCAAGGTCAGTGGAAAAATCAACAGCTACCTCTTGATCTTTGGAAATCTTGCTCCATCTTTCCTTGGGGGATTTTTCTTAGTGAAGTCTGCTTGAGGGCTAGAAACTTGCTCAGTTCTGTGCTGGCTCTTGGGGCATGACAAATGCTGCTGAGAGGAGTTGGCACTGCAAAGAAAAAAAAACCAAGAGATATTGGTATCTGGTGGTCTTTTAGGATGTCCCACTATGAAAAGTCCTCATTTTCTCATTTAGTAAGTTGATGGTTCTACCTTGAGTCCTTGAGTCCACCTTAAAAAAAGGAAGAGAAGTTCTAGAAAGGCAGCATGACTTGGCATCCTTTTGGCCCAGTATCTGTTAGGTGACTTTTCACAATAAGAGGTAAGATATACTGTAGCTCAACATTCCAACTGGATCAGAGCTGATGTAATGAGCTACTGTTCACAAAAGCACATTCCTTTTAATAAAGTTCATTATCTGAAACTAATGACCGCCTGGGTGGGCATGGCCATGGTGGGAGCGGCCAGGAGTGTGACAGGCAACACTCGGCCTCTTGCACCCCTCTCGGAGCAAAAACAGATCGTAGAGGGGGTGCCCCCCCGCCCCATTTTGGGCCTAGTAGGCCTCCCTGCATTTACCTGTGAGGCAAAATGGGGCGTGTGGGGACTCCTTGAAGGGGCAGGGCAAGAAGGGATGGTGCGGAGCCAGCCAGCACTTTAACAACCGGTTTGCCCAAACCGGCCCAAACCAGCTGAATCTCACCCCTGGATACTACCAAACTCCTCCAGAACAGTGTTAGGCCCCATTCTCAAAAGAGGATTGCTTTCATCTTCTTCCAAAGGCTGAGAGAACATATAATCATCCAATGATTTCCATGCCTACCACAAGCTAAAATTCATCTTACCCTGCTCCTCAGCCAGCCCTGAGCCACTAGATGTCCAAACTGGCTGTTACTGGCATTTTAAAATCCTTTATATATTTAGCTGGCAGGAGAAGCAGAGCAAAATGGAATCTAGCTGACAAAGAAGGGGAAAGACTGCATTCCAGTTGCTTGAACCCCCAATTGCCTGATACGAGAGGTGAAATAAGAGGGTTGCAGCTTTAAACCTCTTGCTGTATTTTGATTTTGTAATCCTTTTTTTTTAATGAATGGATTTTTATTACAAACTCCTTCAAGGTTTCTGTTGTGCCTCTTTTAGTTTTTTTTCTCTGCTGATCGTTATCGTCCTGCGTATCAGGTGGGTGGACTCTTTCCACCCAGGATACACAGTCTGACCAACATGGCCCTTTCAGTATGAGGAATTCTGATCCTCTTCCCTGGGCCATGCGTCAAAAACGAGTTGCGATTCCTACATGAGTGAGCAATCAATTAAAAGGGCCAACCGGGGAGAACCTCACAAGTGGCTTCCAGATGATTGCAGTCACACTGTTTGGTAAGCACTGACCCTGACAGCCACAGGATAAGATCACCATCTGTAATAGTACCCATAGCCAGGTCCAATAAATGGGCAGTATTTATACAGGTAGCATGAAGATAGCATTAACGCCATGCTAATGAAAACTCACTATGGAAGAAGAGGAAGCCCCGGTTCTAGTTAACCCTTCTGCTGCTCCAATGAAAGTTTCCAAATCAAGCAAATGTTCCTAGGCAGGACAGAGTATCTGGCAAAGTCCAGATTTCCTGAAGGTTTCCCGCTAAGCTCGTCTCGCAGCTGAAGATTACTGAAGCAGACGCAAATGCTGCTTCTGCCCCAGAGGGTTTAACTGGAACCTGTACAGGACTGGGTAGCTCGGTCTGAATGGGCAGCTCTGTTACTGCACCATATAGAAGATCAAATGGAGGATCTTAGTTCTGTGCAGCTTCCAAGCAATTTTCCTTGAAGCAGGGGTGGCTGCTACGGGCTTGCCCAGCTTCAGGAGAACCTGTAGCTAACGTTATGGCCGGTTTGGAGAACCTTCAAATCCCACCCCTGGCTGGCCCTGTCCACCCCACCCTGCCCACCCCATCCCTCCCAAGAGTCTCCATGCAGCCCGTTTTGGATGCAAAGTAAGTGCAGGGCCCGTGCAGAGGCTTAGGAAGTGGGGGGGAATGGGCCTCCCGGAAGGCCTCCGCAGCCTGGGTTTTTGCCCTCCCAGAGGCTCGAATAAAGCCTCCAGAGCCTGGGGAGGACAAAAAGCCCCCCCCCATGGGGCAGGAGGTGGACTAGGCCACGCCCACCCAGCAACCAGGCAGAGAACCCATTGCTGAAATTTTTGAAGTCCACAACTGCCTTGAAAATATTGTGATCATGATAAAACAATTCAAAACAGGTGTGGGTCCATAAGCAAATAGGGATAAGCTTATGAATCAGTGGTGGGTTGGAGACAGTATGCCCTGGTCCGGGCATACCGGACCCTGCCCGGAGCACCGGGTACCGTTCCAACTCCACATTTCAGCCATCTCTTATTAGAGAAAATGAGGATTTTCAACAAAGCATGTTCAAATTCAGAAAAGATTTATATTTTATTTTTTATTTTAGTTTGTCAAACATGTAAAAGATAACAAGTATAAGTATAAACATAAATATGAACACAGTAAATGGGTATGAATGAATGGAGACAGTAGGACAGGGACGGTAGGCTTGCTTATGCATGCGCCCTTTACAGACCTCTTAGGAATGGGGTGAGGTCAACAGTAGACAGTCTTAGGTTAAAATTATGGGGGTTTGGGGATGTAACAACAGAGTCAGGTAGTGCATTCCAAGCATTGACCACTCTGTTGCTGAAGCTCTATTTTCTGCAATCGTGTTTGGAGTGGTTTACCTTGAGTTTGTATCTATTGTTTGCTCGTGTATTATTGTGGTTGAAGCTGAAGTACTCATTGGCAGGTAGGACGTTGTAGTGGCTAATTCTGTGTACTATGCTTAGGTCAGACTGTAGGCGGAGTAGTTCTAGGTGTAAAACAAAAGTGGGCAATCCATAGTCCAAGATTCACATATGACTATGTGTCCTATTTCTGCATCCTACAGTCCCTGACTCAACTCAACCATGATGCTTAATTAACAACGAACAGCAAAAGTTCCTGGCATAATTTTAGGCTTTCTTAAAAATCCAATTTTCTAAACAGACGACCCTAGGGAAATAGGAGGAAAGCTTTGAGTAATGTCCCTGCATCACGATAGTGCCCTCTACAGAAGCTTATAAAGAGGGGAAAGAAAATGAGGCAAAAGAATCACTTGCCCAATGGAGAATATTCTTGAGATAGTTCTTAACAATTTGATCCAAGGCTGTTTGGAGTTTTATTAACCAAATAAAAATAACCTCTGAGTTGTTGTATGAGATTTCATGATTTGATCATGGTTGGGGATAAGTAGATTAACCCTTGCTAAGACGCAGAATTTGTCGATCAGAAAAGTTGGCCGTTTGGCGGTTTGAATCCCTAACACCACATAATGGAGTGAGCTCCTGTTATTTGTCCCAGCTTCTGCCAACCTAGCAGTTCGAAAGCATGTAAAAATGCAAGTAGGAAAAATAGGGACCACCTTTGGTGGGAAGGTAACAGTGTTCCGTGTGCCTTCGATGTTTAGTCATGCCGGCCACATGACCACGAAGATGTCTTCGGATAGTCCTGGCTCTTCGGCTTTGAAATGGAGATGAGCACCGCCCCTTAGATTCGAGACCAATTAGCACATATGTGCAAGAGGAACTTTTACCTTTACCTAATTCCATAAGTAGTATCTTGATCCTCAAAATACAAATGTCCTGCAGCAATTGAAACACTAACCATTTTCCTATGCTATCGGATTTTGTGGACTATTGCTTATTTCATCAAGTTGCAGTCTGCACAATCCAAGACAGCAACACAATGCTTAGTCTTTCAGATGCCACAAGTTTTGCTGGTTTATACTGGTTTCCCTTTTGATGCTCAGCAGCCTTTAATTTCACTGCAAATTCATTCATCCCTGGCAGAGATTAAAAATTGGCCCTTATTGGCAAGGCAATTGTGTTAATGGAGGATCTCCATTGCTGGCAGTGCTGTTGATATATGGTGTTCTGAAGATGGGCATACAGTCATATGGTAGTCATTTGGAACGCTACTGCCACCTTGTGTTGAACTGACATGTATATAACATGTCAACCATGCTAATGCACAATTGCTTACTGCCGTTATAGTTAATCTTTGATTTCCCCTCTATGTTTTAATACTATGTTTTAAACAAGATTTGTGGTCTCCAAAAACCCCAAAGTTTGCAATTTGGGGTTTGTGACAGATTTAAGTTACAAATCCTAATTTGCAGGAATCTCAGCCTGCAGCCTTTTCAGCTCCAAATTCAGCTCAGGTCTCAAACCTCGAAATAGGAAGTGACGTGGCAGCAAACAAAGGTTCATTAATGAGGTGTTTCCCCATCCTTTCCAGGGAATTGGAATTGGGACCTGCCTCAGCACTGAGTTAGTCAGATACATTTTGATGATAATTGGATTAAGCAATTCCATGGTTCACACTGTGTGATTCATCTATCTTTATACCTATTGTGAACATAGTATGAAGTTACTATAGGGTGGAACAGGGCCAGAGAAGAACTGTAGTACATAGCTTTGTTATCCTTTATTCAATGTATGAATTCATACTTTTCTTCAAACTTAAATTATGAGACCCCTTCAGAGAACTTCCAAGGCAAACTGCAGCACACAAATTAAATACTTCAACACGGATATAGTTTACTTTTTTACATAGCACAGGTATGTAATATATAGTATATACAGTGATATATAGTCCTGCTATCCAGTGAACTTGAATAGCTGTATAGACAAAAATATGGGACGCGGTGGTTCAGTGTAAGACGCTGAGCTTGTCGATCAGAAAGGTCGGCAGTTCGGTGGTTTGAATCCCTAGTGTCGATTAACTGAGTAAGCTCCCGTTACTTGTCCCAGCTTCTGCCAACCTAGCAGTTCGAAAGCATGTAAAAATGGAAGTAGGAAAAATAGGGACTACCTTTGGTGGGAAGGTAACAGCGTTCCATGCGCCTTTGGCGTCTAGTCATGCCGGCCACATGACCATGGAGACATCTTCAGACAGCATTGGCTCTTCGGCTTTGAAACAGAGATGAGCACCGCCCCCTAGAGTCAGGAACAACTAGTACATATGTGCAAGGGGAAACTTTACCTTTACCTTATAGACAAGAATAGCAACAGCACTTAGACATATACCGCTTCACAACCCTTTCTAAGTGGTTTACAGAGTCAGCATATACATATACATATACATATACATATACATATACATATACATATACATATACATATACATATACATATACATATACATATACATATACATATACATATACATATACATATACATATACATATACATATACATATACATATACATATACATATACATATACATATTATATATCTGTGGGAAATCATACGTCTTATCTTGAAGATACTAAGGTAAAAGGTCCCCTTGCAACTAAGTCATTCCCGACTCTAGGGGGCGATGCTCATCTGAAGAGCCAGCGCTGTCCGAAGACGTCTCTGTGGTCATGTGGCCAGCATGATTAAACACTGAAGGTGCACGAAAAGCTGTTACCTTCCCACCAAAGGTGGTTTCTATTTTTTTATTTGCATTTTTACATGCTTTCGAACTGCTAGGTTGGAAGAAGCTGGGACAAGTAACAGGAGCTCACTCCGTTACACGGCACTAGGAATTTGAACTGCTGAACTGCCGACCTTTCTGATCCACAAGCTCAGCGTCTTAGCCACTGAGCCACTGTGTCCCTGTTTGAAGGTACTAGAGCTAATAAATATAGCTCTGCCCATGTTATATTGGTAGAAATGATTGGATGAATAACATTGATACCATTCAATCCCTACCAAGAAAATAGGACAATCATCCCATCTACGGATTTTTGTGCTCTATAATTTTATAAAGCAAGTGAATTTAACCAATTTCAGCACTACCTCTCCTTTCAATTTTTTATTGATGATATAAATTATGACCTGCTAGTATCTGCTGCAAATTTGTATCTTTCAGTGCTGCATAGCTCTTAAGCCATGTAAACCAAGACATACAAACTAAGCCCAGTAGGAAATAAAAACCAATAAAAACAAGAATAACATCAACCAATTAAATTAAATAGTCCCTGAATCAAATAATTTGCCATTAGCCCTCTGGAATAACTCTTTTTTTAAATAACAATTTTTATTAAAAATTTAAAATAGGAAGCTAATACAAACTAAGAAAATTATGAAAAAGAAAAAAGTACAGGAAGAAAAAAAAGGAGGAAGGGAAAATATAAAGAAAAAGATATTGAAAGAAATGACTTCTCTCTTCATCAAGGGAACTAAAAACAATAATAAGGACGAAGATGTGACACAGGACTTTAAAATGGAACTAACTGATGTTTTAATGACTAAAAGGAACATGCTAATAATAAATACAGCAACTTAGATATGTGGATTTCAACTCAGAAGAGTGCCTTAGACAACTTTTTTACCTTAGACATACAAAACAGATGTGTTATACTGTACTTATGAAGGACTTCCCGAGAAAAGATAAAGAAATAAAATCAACTTTTAAGGCTTTTTTTTTTTTAATCATCAAGACTTTTGAAAGCAAAAGTAGGAATAGAGAGTTGGCTTATTTGATCAAGATTAAAACTATCTGGAATCTTTACTGCATATCAGACATTAATACAACCGAGTAAGTTTGGAGATATTTACAAGAAAAGTTCTTGCATTCTTCTGTCCATAATAGAATACCTTATCCCAAATTCTTGGTTTGGATAGTTTAGAACTGTGACACTTGCGGTCAGGCTTAAGTATTGCATACCAAATTGTACACAGTAACGCTTTACTTGTAAATGGCTTTTATATCTTTAATTATAATGTAACACGTTCAAAGAACCACTTTAAACTTAATATAAACTGCTCTAAACTCGATTATAAACAATTCCATTTTTGTAACAGAATTGTCAAAGTCTGGAATATCTTACCTGAGTCAGTTGTCTCAGATATTAATTTTCACAGTTTTAATTCTAACAACTTCTGTGGACGACCTCGCTCCATGTCTAAGAGGTCCCTAAGGGGGGGAGGGCATGTGTGCTCAAGAGCACTGGAGTGCCTATCATCCCAATCATATTTTGATTTTCTTATTTTGTAAATTTGTAATTTTTGTTTGACATTTTAATGGGTTTTTCATGACCAGGACTTAAACATTTGCTTATAGGTAAGTTATGGGAAAGGGTGATTTTTGTTGTATGTTTTAGAGCAGTGTTTCTCAACCTTGGCGACTTTAAGTCCTGTGGACTTTAACTCCCAGAATCCCCCAGCCAGCTATGCTGGCTGGGGGATTCTGGGAGTTGAAGTCTACAGGACTTAAAGTCGCCAAGGTTGAGAAACACTGTTTTAGAGTGATAAGTTATAATGTTACAATTGAAACAAAGTGTAAAACTTGTGAAGGAGTTTCTGAGGGACGATAAAGAGAAAATGATAAGAAATGAATTTATAAGTCACTATGTGAAGGGATTAAAGATTTTCAAAATATTTTATTTCTGGGAGATTTTAATGTTATTTTTCTTGATTAATTAAATGACACAGTTTTAAAGATTTGTATATAGATATCTGGGTAGAAGAGACGTTTTTGTTGTATCTTTACAGAAAACGATAAACAAATAAAACAAATATGAAATCGATTTGTTTAAGGCTAAAAGGCACAGATTGTTATTTCTGGTAATGGGCTTTTGCTGATTAAGATGAAACATTGAGGCTTTATTATTTGTTTAAAGATGAGATATGGAATGAAGAGATCTTGAAATATTAGAGAAGATATTCACTAACCTTTCCAAATGTTTCCCGAAACTTATTTTTAAGAATAGCTAAAGTTACAGCTCTAAAATCATTTAATAAATGTAAGCCTATATAGTAGCTACTGTATATCTTAGCCTAGTATCTAATAAAATTATAGTATTTTCTTTCCTTTTTAACAGTAAGTAAAATAGCTTCTTAGCTTAGTTTCTGAATTGGGGTTTTTTTTTTTTTTTTTTGGTCTTGTTCCAGAAAATACCTCATTTTACTCAGAAGTAACTTTATGTTATCCTCTATTGGGAAACATGCTGAAATGCAAATGAAACTCCCTGTGGTCAGTAAGGAGAAGAGAGTTGATTCCCACGCTAGCTTTACTTCTACAAAAATCCTTCTGAGCTCTAATGAGGTCAAGATTCTATTCTTAATCACACTCAGTAAGTTTCGAAGACTTCAGAGTGCTAATAAATAATTATTATAATCAGAAAATAAGCATCTCCTCTCCCAAAGGTATATATCTGTGATGGCGAACCTGTGGCACGCGAGCACGCGAGCCATCGGCCCAGCTCAGCTTCACCATGCATGCGCGTGCACCTCCCTCTGGCCAGTTGGTTTTCGGGTCTCTGCCGGGCATGTGGGGGTGCATGTGGGAGATGTGCGCACATGTACACAGTCACACACGGGGTCATGTGCTCTTGCACGGAGGGGCATGGGGGCGTGCGGACACATTGCATTATGAGTGTGTGGGTGCGGCACGCAGCAATGCAAAGGTTAGACATCACTTACATATATCCTAGGCAGGGAAGGAAACTACTATTGCTACTAACAGATAGATTTACTTTGAAATGAAAACACACAATTCAAAGGCGGAATCTTAGTTAGAAATCACAGCAGCTGTACAATGAAAGAAACACAAGCAGCTGTAATTTGCAGAATATCTAACTTGCTCTTGAGATGAGGGACATGAGGGACATTTATGCAATTTTCCCCAACAGCTGCAATCCAAATTCTAATTTTCTCAATCAGCTCAGCCAGTGACTATGGTTAGCCAAGAAAAATGGTAGTTATAGATCGGTGTGTGTGTGTGTCACGTTTTTGTCACATGACCTATCTCGACTTTTTTTGCCCTTCACTAAAACGGAGGTGTCCAGAGCGTGATGCATCCTGCCCGCAGGCCACGAGTTTGACACTCCTGTTATAGATCAACACGTCTGGAGGATAGATTGTAAGTCCTCATTAATCTTTAAATGAACTAAAATTTACATACTAGATTTGTTTGTGTCAAATATATATATATATATATATATATATATATATATATATATATATATATATATATATATATATATATATATATATATATATATATATATATATATATATATATATATATATATATATATATATATATGTTATATTTATGCTGGGGAGACTAGTATAGATCTATTTCAAGCTATTTAGCTCTCATCAGCTAGCCATACCCAAGTTTGGGAATCGGGGGTTGTGACTTTAAGTATATACCTCCCACCCTGGCTGGCTGATAAAGGAGTCGTTCTCTGTAGTTCAAATGGTTAACTCCCTGCCTGGGAGGCAATGGAGCACAGGTTCGATTCCCAAACTTGGGTATGGCTAGCTGATGAGAGCTAAATAGCTTGAAATAGATCTATATTAGTCTCCCTTTATTTATTTATCAGCATAAATATAACAAATGTAACAAAAAAAGGCAACAGTAAAAAAAAAATATTGGGTTTCTGTCTGTATGGTCTCTTGTGACGAGCCTAATGACAGAGAGTGGAAGTGTGACCTTCCTCCCATACTTGGGCATACCAGGGGTTGTGACTTTAAGTGTATATATATATATATATATATATATATATATATATATATATATATATATATATATATATATATATATATATATATATATATATATATATATATATATATATATATATATACACATACATATATACACACACATGCACATACATACATACACACACACATATATGTTATATTTGTGCTGATAAATAAATAAAGGGAGACTAGTATAGATCTATTTCAAGCTATTTAGCTCTCATCAGCTAGCCATACCCTTACTGGGAATATGGCTAGCTGATGAGAGCTAAATAGCTTGAAATAGATCTATACTAGTCTCCCTTTATTTATTTATCAGCACAAATATAACAAATGTAACAAAAAGGCAACAGTAAAAAAATATTGGGTTTCTGTCTGGATGGTCTCTTGTGACGAGCCGAAGGACAGAGAATGGAAGTAGTGATCTTCCTCCCATATTTGGGCATACCAGGGGTTGTGACTTTAAATATATATGTATGTATGTATGTATGTATGTATGTATGTATGTATGTATGTATATATGTATACATACATACATACATACATATATATATATATATATTTGAATAAATACAAACACCTTAAAATCATCTTCCATTACAAATTGTAGAAAGTGTGTCAATTGGTTACAAAGAATTTTAAATGGTGAGAAAAGGGGAAAAAGTAAGTTAAACTTAGTCAAACTATTGTTAAATAAATGATTGATAAGGATAATAATGTAATAATTTGTATTGACATGATAAAAGGGAAATTGGATATAAATTGTAAACAATGATTAAGAAAAGAGGTCTAAAATTTTTGTTATTAAACATAATTAATTTTTATTTTGAATGTGTTACAAAGATATAATGTGGCTGGATGATATTGAAAATAGATAAGGGAATGCCATTATGTGGTTTTGTTTAAATTTTTTTGTCAAATCTATGTCAGTTGAGCCATATGTTCCTGAGGAAGACATGTCCTTTATTATATAGACAGACCCCAGGTGACAGAGAAATCCTGTGGTTGCTTTATAATATCCTGAGAGAGATTTCCGGACCAATGGAGGGCAGCAGGGTAGACCAAGGAAAGGAGATAAAGGGACCTCTCCAGAACCTCTGATTAAAGCAAATGTTTGAGAAGGAATTTCCAATAAATACTTGAAGCAGAGCACTGTGTTTGCAGATTTTCCGTTCTTTATAAGAATGGGGAAAAATTAGAAACTAAATTAAAATTGTTTTCTTTTCTTTTTTTCTATGCAATGATAACCACATTTCACCAAATTAAGAAACTGAATGTTTCCTATCCTGGACATCAGCTTTCTTTCACCTGTGCATGATGAATATTAAATTAGGATCTTCTTGGAATCTCTGTATTAATTCAGAATTTTCAAGTCTAGCCGTTGACACAGAACTGTAGTAGACCAGTACCCTCTTTTGGTCTACTTTGTATCTATTATTTTGTCAAACATGTACAAGATAGCAGGTATAAACATGGATATGAATGAAAGAAATGAATACAAATAGATGGGGACAGTAGGACAGGGACGTTAGGCATGCTGGTGCACTTATGCACGCCTCCTTCACGGTCCTTTTAGCAATGGGGTGACGTCCACAACAGACAGGTTGAAGCTGTGGGGAGGGGGTTTAACAATGTAACAACGGAGTCAGGTAGAGTAGAGCATTCCAGGCGTTGACCACTCTGTTGCTGAAGTCGTATTTTCTGCAATCAAGTTTGGAGCGCTTTACTTTGAGTTTGTATCGATTGTTTGCCCCTGTATTATTGAGGTTAAAGCTGAAGAAGTCGTTGACAGGTAAGACGTTGTAGCAGACAATTTTGTGTATTGTGCTTAGACTTGGGGCATCATTGATTTTATTTTAATCAAGCTTCTCTTAATCTATACTTGAACTCCCTTCACCTCTAAATACTTGAATCTTACAGTAGTGGGAAGAGATTTTTGTTCTTTTTAATAAAGAAAATGATTTGATTACTGATTGCAAGACTAATTAACTTCTCAAAAGGTGAGTGGGACAAAAAGAGCCAAGGTGGCGCAGTGGTTAAATGCAGCACTGCAGGCTACTGCTAGATCAGCAGGTCAGCGGTTCAAATCTCACCGGCTCAGGGTTGACTCAGCCTTCCATCCTTCCGAGGTGGGTAAAATGAGGACCCAGATTGTTGGGGGCAATATGCTGACTCTCTGTAAACCGCTTAGAGAGGCCTGGAAGGCCTATGAAGCGGTATATAAGTCTACTGCTATTGCTATTGCTATTAAAAAGGGCTGAAAGCTCTAATCGTACGTTTTTGCCACACGCCCAGAAAGTTGTAATGTAGAAATGGTTGGATTATTCTCCACTTCATCTTTCAATTATCAGAAGAGCAACACATGTGGTAAGAACCCCCCTTTACTAATTGGAGTTAGGGAGAAATGCTAGGTACGGCACCTGGAAGACAGACAGTCGAAGCAGTAACTCCATGCAGCTGGCTGAAAACAGGAAGTGGACGTAGCTGTATAAAATCAGAGGAGTCCATCCTTTCACCCTTTGGGCTCAATTGTTCAACTATCACGATGACATTCCATGATATATATATTATAGGGTGGAGGTGATCTGAAGGAAAAAGTACTACTTCCAGGTGAAATGTAACATACTGTGCCTATGCTGTGGCAGGATATGCCTGAGAATATGTGAAGTACGAGACGACATGAAGTAGCATCCTGAGGGTGTATGTTACTGAATTTTTATATATTACAATTTGTGCCACATCTAGTAAATAAGCAAGTTGATAGGACAGTCTCAATGGTAAGCAATGCAACAATATTCTGGCTTGACCAGCCAAATACCTACAAATGAAGGCAGAGGCTCTATCCCTTTCCTGTGGCTAAAAATACTAAACATTGTGTTTCAGTCAACAGAAGAAATTAATTTACTATTACAGAATTGATACCAAGCTATCACTATGTTGCAGATAATATTTAAGAATGAATTATTTTCCATGCATTGTGTTTGTGACTTTCAACCTATTTCACTGCAGAATTGTTACAACTATTTATATTAAAATACCGTCTTGTTTGATAATTCTAGAGCATATCTCCTGTATTTTAGATGTGCATGAATTAGTCAATTCTCCAAGATATAGAAAATTGCTGAGCTAAAAATGAGCAGTCACATCTTCAGATAACTTTCATCTTCCATCAAAACGTCCTTCAGAAAGGGTCATCTCTTCCCCTGGCTCAAACTTTTTTTTTAAGGGGAATTTTCCTTTGGGTGTCTTAACCAATTAGCTTGGGGGCTTGGTACTGCCAATTACAGGTATGCAACTGAGCAATAAGGATGTCAAGTATGTTGCCAGCTCTCCCTTGTATGCTATTAATTTATGAAAATAAATTAGGCAGGAAAGAAATTACTGAAAAGACAGAGAGAGGTCATTTGATTGTTCTGGAAATGACTATTATGATGAATGATGATGGCTGAATAGATTTAAACCAACTGCCCATTGCTGACTCATGTATCAGAAAGCAGAGATCCTTTTTAAATGACTAAGCAGATGCATATTAAATTCCTTACATATATTTTTTTAAAAAGGCAATAATCAATCGCAGGATGGATCTGTGCAGAAGCTCTCGTGACCATGGCTGCCATCTCTTTTTCTGGCAGGAGCAAAGAAGAAAACCTTTAAATTTTGCACCAATTCTTTCTGGGAGAGGATAAACCCATCCAGAACTCAAAGCAGATGGACCTCCAAATTCACAGCCACTCAGTCTTCCTTGGGTTGTGTAGGGAAAATGAGAGATGATCTTGAGAAAAACAACCAAGAACCATTGGTTAAATGGTTAAGGAGAGGGCTGAAATGTCTTTTAAGTCCTGGGAAACAAGGCAGTGTTCGGAAGAGGCGCATGCAGGCTCTTTGATGCTCAACAGGTTGTGCCAAAGTCTGATCTTTTCCATCCAGATCCTCACCACTTCCAGACCTTGACAAAGAACTTGATAGCATCACTTGAACACAGTAGTGTGGGGATGTGTTATTAAGTTATCACCAGCATGCTGATGATGCCTGATCCTATACAGAAGTAGTTGCATGTAGATGATAAATAAGGAGAGCAAACAGGCCTGAAGGAACCCACAAAGGAAGGCTTTCAGGTTAGATCTCCGCCCCTCACTGATTGGGGCTGGCCCCAGAGGAAGAAGGAAAACCACTGGAACACTGGGCCTTTTGCTCCTGAAACTTGAAACCAGTGGTATCAAAAACTGCTGAAAGATGAAGGAGATTGGGGTACATGCAGGTCCCGAAGTTTTCTGCAGGATAAACATCATCTATAATTTTTGTATTTCACATTACTCTTCAGCTTCTTCTCCAAATTACCAATTTGGCTAGATGAAATGTTTGGTTGTCTTCTAGAACAGTGGTGGGCTCCTATCGGTTTGGACCGGTTCAGTCGAACCAGTAGTGGTTTGGCGGCCTGGGTCGCTCGAACCGGCAGCGACCCAGGCCTGCCATGCCCCCATAGGCACCGCCATCTTGCTTTTTGCTTCTACGCATGCACAATTTTCATTGCACAAATTTAATTTTTTCCCCATTTTTTAATGTTTTGCGCATGCGCAGACTTGTTTATCAGCAAATGAGCACGCACACCGAACCAAACCGGCAGTAATGCTGGGAGCAACCCACCCTGTTCTAGAAGATATTCTTCCTGAGATTGGATAGGTTTTTTTTAGGTTGCCAAAAGCTTAGTTAGTGTTTACACATTTCTATTTTCAAATCATTTTTTAAAATTTTATTTGATATTCCCTACATAAATAAAAATATTTTTTTGCTCTGGCAAAACATTACGGTTGTCAATCATGCGGTTACAGATTCGCATCAACTTTGTTCCTCTAAAGTTTAGGTTGTATAAAAGGGGTGGATCAACCTTGATATAAGATTATCTAATAAAACCTGAACTTGCTCGGGTGACTTGTCCACCTGCAGGTCCAACTCCACTGAATTAAAACCAGGATATATATTAATGCTCCTCGGATTATTCTTAACAAGAGAGAGGATGATGATGAAACAATATGGGATGTCTGTGTAATTAACAGGACAAAAAGCAAACAAAAGGCTGGATTGCAAAATAGCACTAGATGCACCAACATTTTTATAGAGTCTTTATGTAACCTTGATCACAATTTACATATAGAAAAGATTAAAAAGCCATGAAGCTTCCATGACCGTAAGAGTCCAGCTCTGCAAGCTCTACGAACAACATTGACACCTATAGAAAGGGGCTTGAAACACTTCATCAGTTGCTTCTCACCATCTTTTTATCAAGAACAGCCTATTCCCTAAGCACCTAATAGATGCTGCACCATATACCTACTCTGTGAATGCACGCAGTCTCTGAAAGGAAGTGTGACCCTCTGTGGCCTGCATCATGTACTCTCTTGGCCATGGCTGTTTAAAATGGGACCTGAGATCCAAGAGACTTATTGGGAAAGCCAAAAGAAATCCTCTGAACCCTGAAATTCATGTTGACTCTGCATTAATGATAGTGCCTTCCTGTCTTATACACCCACACTATCTTTCAGCCCATCGATATCCATATTCCGGGGAGCAGGCTTGAAGTGGTCCTCTTCTCAAGGGACGTTGGAAATGGTAGGGTTACGTGGATCAGAGAGACAACACACTTGAGAACACCGCAGCATCTGCCAAAGAAAGACAGCACAGTCCTGTGAATTATGGAGAAAGCATGATGAGCAAGGCTACACCTAAGAGAGGATTTAAAGTCACATTCCCAGGACCAGAAATCAGAATAAGGGCAAAAGGAAACCAAGCCCAAGGCCAACAGTCTTTGCTGGAAGATTGTAATAAGCTTAACATGCAGTTGTACAATGTCCCTTGGTCTCTGGAGGACAGGTTTCATACTCCCCAAAGCAGGCAGAATCGGTTTCTTTTGGAAGGAGGGGAAGGGAGGAGTTTACAGGGGAACCCTCCAAAGGAGAGGGCACTTATGGTATCTTGCTCCTTAAAGGTAAAGGTAAAAGATTCCCCTCGCACATATGTGCTAGTTGTTCCTGACTCTAGGGGGCAGGGCTCATCTCCGTTTCAAAGCCAAAGGCTTCTCACTGGTCATGTGACTGTCATGACACAACGCCAAAGGCGTACAGAACACTGTTACCTTCCCACCAAAGGTAGTCCCTATTTTTCTATTTGCATTTTTTTACATGCTTTCGAACTACTAGGTTGGCAGAAACTGGGACAAGTAATGGGAGCTCACTTCATTACGCGGCACTAGGGATTCGAACCACTGAACTGCTGACCTTTCTGATCGACAAGCTCAGCATCTTAGCCACTGAGCCACTGCTTCTTTGCTCTTTAAAGCCTCCCAAATTGGAAAGGAAGCAGACAACATGCAGCCTGCAGGCCATACTTTTTATACCCTTAAAAATTAAGGGCTTCCTGTCTGCATAAATGTAGCCTAAGAAGCCTTTCCGGGAAACAACACACCTTTTTATCTTTGTTGCAAAGGAACCTCTCTATAAGACGTTAATTTCCAGCATCTTTTAAGCAAATTCTGCTATGCAGGCGAAATGAGGACTGGAGGCTTGGTCTTTCTATTTGAAGGCATAAACACGATCACGATCCATGTATTTAAATATTCTGTCTGAAAGTACACACTTTTATAGGTTCAAGTGGTGGGATTCAATTTTTTTTACTACCGGTTCTGTGGGCGAGATTTGGTGGGCGTGGCATGGCTTGGTGGGCATGGCAGGGGAAGGATAGTGCAAAATCCCATTTCCTCCCGATCAGCTGGGACTTGGGAGGCAGAGAATAGATGGGGGCGGGGGTGGTCAGAGGTGGTATTTACTGGTTCTACAAACTACTCAAAATTTCCACTACCAGTTCTCCAGAACTGGTCAGAACCTGCTAAAGACAACCTCTGGTTCAAAGGCAGGTATGAAGCCATTTATTTGCAGCCATCACACTTGAAACACAGCTAATAGAGGTATGCCAAAATGCACTCTCCTGCACGTGGTTACAAGCATTTGTAAATCTTGTAGAATCTTTATACAGAACCACCAAAGTGAATCACTGAATTGTGAGGATCCTCATCTATCTCAAGTCCATCTTTAGGGCAGGAATCTCCTAACGAAACAGGGAACCATCTGACTATGGAGGTCTAGACCGTCCCATTGATTAAAAACTCTCATCATGAGGTATTTCCTCCTAATATTCAGCCAATATCTAATTTCTTTTAATTTTAGCCGGTTGGTTCTCATTCCAGTCCCAATTTCAGCAAAGAAACAGGCTTATATTCTTTTGCACATTGCAGCATTTAGCTGTCCACACATCTGCTTGCAAAGTCTCTTCTCCTATTGTGAAAAGGTGGCCACTCCTTCCTTTCTTCTATATGGGACTTGATTTCCAGGTCATTTCATTTTAATTGCATTTGTAATAGTTATTAGTCAACCACCTTATTGTCTGATAACTCTGTGTGGCTTACAATTTATTATTTACTAGCTGATAATCCAGCATTCCCCATGTATATACAGTATTTATAGGGGGGAAGTGTCTAAGCGAAACATAATTTCTAATGTGGGATTTTCCCCCTTACCAGAGGGACCCCCCTTATGGAGTACTGTGAAGCCATTACCATGACAACTCCACTGTGCTGTACAGTAGAATCCATTTTACAGCAGTACAGTAGAAGCCATTTTAAGGCACAATAGGCTGTATCTTAACAGAACAGACACCCCGAGGGGTTTTAGGGGTGTCTTACCCCCCACAATATTTGTTTCCAGAGAGTAAGTCATCTGCATACCAAGTTTGGTAGAAATTGCTCGAGGCGTTCCAGAGTTATGCTGGAACATACATACATATGGCCATTTTTGTATGTGTAGATTGCCTTTTATTCTGGTAGCCTTTCACTGCAGTTTCTCTATGAAATATTATTTTCCATAATCTGGTCATGTTTCCATTAATCCAGGCAAAGACTGGCCTGGCTTTTTAAGAGGCTGTAATAGTCTGTATCCCATTGATTGCTCACATTCAGCTGACACTTTCTCCCAATGCACTTTTGGCAAGCCTTATCTCCCCGGGTCCTTTATCAATGAACTTGGTTTTTTTCCTCCCAAGATTCAGAATCTTCCATTTATCTGAGGGTCACCGAACGCTAATACTCAACAAGCCGAGCAGCAGAAACTTACTCTTGGGGCTGCTCTGGCCATCAGGTTCCGGGACCTTCCAGTCCATTTTTCTCCCTTTTTCATAGAGGCCCTTCAGCACCTTCCGGAACTCCTCAGGTTCCAAGCCTCCAGTGCTCAGTTCCATGTATTTCCGGTACAGCTGAAGTGCTGTTCGTGCATCTTCAATGCTGTCATGAGTCTCTCCTTGAATTTTCAGGTCTGAGCAAAAGAAAAAAGAGAGAGAAAAATCCAACCCATAGCAAAAGTTGCCTTGCCTACTTCCTTTGGTTTCAAGAAAAGAGGAAATCTCTTTAGGCTTAGGTTAGCGGCAAAATTTATTTTTGTCAGGGTTGAAAATGAACTCAACTGTCAAGACTTTAACATGAAGCTAATCTGGAAGGCCTTCCCCTACTCCCCAGTCTCTACATCCCAATTGCAATGCAGGCTTTGAGAAACTGTAAAACTCATGAGGGCAGCCAGCCTTACTAGGTAGGCTGGACCAGGAAATCAACTCCGCAGGAAGACATAAAACTACTTTTATTGCATTTGGACTTTAATACCAAACCGTGCAAAGTTGGTTGTGTGGCCCCTCCTCCCCAGTTTTAAAAGTGCAGTGAATTAGGGAGGCCCCTGCCTGAGCAGTTTCCAAGTTGTTATCTCCTTATTCTGCATTTAAAGTTTCAGCTTCTTTTTCTGAGATATCAGTTTCTCCACATTTTCCTTAGTATCAGTATCTTCCTGAGAACTGTACCTGAGGAATTATTTAGCAACTGTTATTGTTCTTTCATGCACGGTGGTGTGGCTGACTGGAAGAGGGGCACAGCTTAACACTGCCCACAGGATGATTGTACTGACCCAAAAAATACCAGGCAAGGAAGCGCAGGGAGATCATCCTCTTCCTGGGCATGTGGAACAAATACACGGTGTCGATTACTTGATCTCTGGGAACCTGTAAGAGGCAGGTATAGCCCTATTAGCACACAACAGCATGATCATTCTTTGAAGAGATCTCAGTCTACAAGATCTTCTTAACCTTAGATCAAAAACAGACTTGGTCTAAGGTCCACTTGCTCCAGTGGAGATCAGAACTAAATCTGGTAATTAATATAACTGAAAGCAAATTAGTTGAATGTCTTTGATTACTCCTGATGTATTTAATAATTTTTGCTTTCCATATTAAAAGTAGAGTCTGATAGCAATTTCTGGGTGGTTCAGGAGCTGACCTGGGCAGAACCTTCTCCAGCCCTCAGAAGAAACTTCTTATCCAGTTGCCTCTTGAAAAAGCGCCTTTGGGAGAGAAAGAAAGCTAAGAAACTTCAAAGGCTGTGAAAATGAGACGGTTCTGCAAACAATGACTGCAGATTCCTCAGTGACTTCAACAGTGATGTAGCTTCTGATGTAGTTGAAGAGTTGTTGTTTTTATTGTTTAACTGTTGTGGGCTGCCCAGGGCTGCCATGGTAGGATGGGTGGCTTTATAAATTAAACAAATAATTCCAGGTACAAGATAAGTGGCTATGTGGGAATGCCTACAGAATTACAGAACTGAAAAACAATTTTGAGTCAGGGAATCTAAATTAAGGTATTAAGTCATTCACAATCAGGAGGTTGTGAGTTCAATCCTAGGTAGAGGCAGATATAGGGTCTCCTGCTTGGGCAGGAGGGAGGGAAGGAGGGAGAGGGAGAGGGAGAGGGAGAGGGAGAGGGAAAGGGAGGGAGGGAGGGAGGGAGGGAGGGAGGGAGAGAGAGAGAGAGAGAGAGAGAGAGAGAGAGGGAGGGAGGGAGGGAGGGAGGGAGGGAGGGAGGGAGGGAGGGAGGGAGGGAGAGAGAGAGAGAGAGAGAGAGAGAGAGAGTCAGTATTAGTTAGTTATAAGGAGACAGTCACCATGATATTGATAACCCGGAAGTCTTTTTGCAATCCATGGCCCACAAACTTGACTCCAACATCTATGAGGAAGCGTAGCTTTAAATAGGTGGATTTGAGGGTTGTGAGATGTTTGGATGAAATTTTGGCATCCAGATCTCCTGGCTTGATTCCCGAATACTGAGTAAGATAATCCACCACCTACAAGAACACATAAAATGGAATCATGATGTATTGAAGGGTCATCTTCCAGGTCACTGGGTGGATCTACTTCCCATTCAAGAACACATATTACCTGATAGGAAAAAAGGAAGACAAATTCTGAATATGCTAGAAAATGAATAATAAAAAACAAAGCAAAATGGAAATAACAAGCTTCAGCTCAACCACAGCAAGACTAAGTGATTTTGGGTGTTAGGCAGTGGTGGGATTCAAATTTTTTTTCTACCAGTTCTGTGGGTGTGGCTTGGTGGGCGTGGCAGGGGAAGGATACTGTAAAATCTCCATTCCCTACCCACTCGAGGGGAAGGATACTTTAAATTCTCCATTCCTTTTCCACTCCAGGGGAAGGTTACTGCAAAATCCCCATTTCCTCCTGATCACCTGGGACTCGGGAGGCAGAAAATAGATGGGGGAGGGGCCAGTCAGAGGTGGTATTTACCAGTTTTCCGAACTGCTCAAAATTTCCACTACTAGTTCTTCAGAGCTGGTAAAAACCTTCTGAATACCATATCTGGTGTTAGGGGTTCCTGGTTCTTGAGACTTTCCACTTTTTGTTTTAGGTGGGGTTGTGCTACACCAAAAAGAACCTGGGTGCAATTTGGGGGTGGTCTTCACAGCTCCTGTTCAAGTGAAAACCATCCCCCTAAAGGCCTTTGCACAACTATGTGTTGTGTGCTGGTCCTGGACCAGGAAGCCCTGCTCTGGGTCTCACATATCTTTGTCAGGCACCTCTGCTCTGTGGGCTGCACTGGTCGCCAGTCTGCTTCCAGGTGCAATGCAAGATGCTGGTGATGACCTAAAAAGCCCTTCATGGCACAGAGCCAGGTTATTTGAGGTATCGTCTCTCTACAGGCAGGTCCCATCAAGTTTTTTTCTGTCCTGGCTCCTTCTCTGTGGAACATCCTTCCTCCAGAGCTCAGATTGATCCCTGTTCACTTTTTGCATGGTCTTAAAAACATGGAATATGTTTTTGAAGTTGCGTACCTGTTCTTGTGTGGAAATGTAATCATCAATGAAAGGAACGCCCTCATTGGGACCCTGCCCCCGGACACACGTGATCCTGGCCACTGACATCTGACTAGGTTTGATCGTGGATTTGGTCCCGTCACTGCGGAGCTCAGCTTCCTCCTATTGCAGATGATGAAAGGGTGAATATATACTGCCTGTGATCGAAAGGCTGTATCCTAGATCCAGAAATCTTGTCTCTTCTCCTAATGTGTGTATGTTCTGACCTAGGCTTCCCCAAAAAGCACGAGGCAGAGTCCTGGTCCTGACAAAACCCCTTTTATTAAATGAATGTGAATTCCTCTCATTCACATTCAGCAAAGGCCTGGCAAACTGTCTTTCAAAGGAATATTTATGACTACAGACCTTATCTGTCTTGGAAAGCTGCCATGTAAATGTTTTCCAAATGAGGTGCTGTGCAAGGAAAGACTGGGCACAGAGTCTCTGAGATTCACGGACAGATCTTCACACTCCTGAAATGAATCTAATGAACGAACAAATGAATTGTTTCCTGCAAAAGCCCACTCCCCTTTCGCTCCTCTTTATTTCCTATGGGATCACCTTCCACCTGTGACTTTACTCCCAAGTCTACCCTGATTTCTGAATTGCTCTTTTCTTCTGGCAGCTCTGTGCATGCGCACACTGGGAACAAGCTCTAGCTGTTCCTCTGCCCCACTGCAGCCTAGCTCCCTAGGCACCTGATCACTGCCAGAAAGCCTCGGCCCCCTCTCTGTCTCTAACGCAGAGCCCTCATTAGAGCCTTCCCCAGCCTCCAGGACTGGCCCATGCTCCTCCTCAACCTCCTCACTGTCCGACTCTGCTGCCAGCTCTGCTGGCCGCTGGTGGGCCACAACATGTGATGCCTACCTCATTGAGGGTCACAAACTCAGCATCCAATCCCACCAAGTCTCCAACCTGTGGCATTTCGCTCAGCATGAGGGGGATGAAAGTGGCGTGACATTTGCGCTGTTTGCGAGCAAGGGAAGCCTCAGCAAGCAACACGCTGGCTTCAATCGGGTTCTTGACTTGAAAAAGAAAATGAAATTTGATGACAGTTGACTCACTCAGAGATTACATTCGGTTTACAGAAAGACTAAACAGAAAGGGAAATCCCATCATGATCAGGGGATGCCCCAAAGAAAACCTCAAGAGCATAATTTCTTCCTTCCTACAAAAGATACTATTTTCTAAGAATTAGTTGATCGTTCAAACCTAATGGGCCTAAAACCCTTAAAAGAAAACCTCTAGTGTCATAGGACTGATTTCTCTAGAAGAATTGAACAACAGAATTTAAAACAAGGATTTTTATTTTAGGAAGACAGATCCATAACATGGGCAACTCAATCCTGAAGTTGGTCACATCAGTTGACACAGTTCTAGAAACATGCCAAATAGATTTCTGAGGGCACATAGAGTGCAGTTTCAGGAATCCACAATGTCCATACACAGCCAATTTAATTCAAAATACATTAAAATTAAGATGGAAAACATCACTGCAGCTGCTTCTCAAAAAGTGACCAACCACCTTAAAGTAAATATCTGGACATGCTGTTTTCTGTGGAAAAACAGCTGCATGACTGCTTCAGCATTCATTTAAACACCCTCCAACAATTTCTATTTCACAGCACAACAAAAGTGTTTTGGCTAGCAATGTTTTTTATCCTTGACGCGACCTCTGTTGTCTATGCTGATGGGCCTTTTCATCTCATGATGATCGCTCAGTTTGTTTCACTTCCTCTTGAGATCACCGCACTTCCTTGCAAAACATATTTATTTTGTTGTCTCAATCTTTGTGGTGTTAACTTATGACCACCTCTCAAAAATTCCATCCTCACACTCACCGACTGTGAAGGAGGGCAAGGCTATTTCTCCTCCCGACTGTACAACGCTATTATATGATGCTTCTCTCGCTGGAATTTCCATTTGGCCTGCCGTAAAGGCAATTAAGGAAAAGATCAAGGAGTGGGTGCCCAGTGTAAGGAAGGCTGAAAGTGAGGTAATTGGGGTTGTTCAACATGAGAACACAGCTCACTCCAAGCAAGATAGAAACCTCCCCCACCCACCCACCCCGCCCTTCCTAGGGCCCTGAAGATTTCATGTGCATTTGCTGAATATGTACAAAATAGGTCCCTGAAAAAGAATCAAGTGAGGATATAAGAAAAATTAACTGTCTGAAGGCTAAGCTAGTCATATACAATAGAATCCCTTATGCCACCAGGCTTGAAATTTTGGACTATGGCAACCTTGAACTACATCGCCTACGGTCTGACCTAAGCGCAGTACACAAAATTGTCTGCTACAACATCCTACCTGTCAACGACTACTCCAGCTTCAACCTCAATAATACACGGGCAAACAATAGATACAAACTCAAGGTAAACTGCTCCAAACTCGATTGCAGAAAATAGAACTTCAGCAACAGAGTGGTCAATGCCTGGAATGCTCTACCTGACTCTGTTGTTACATCCTCAACCCCCCAAAACTTCAATCTTAAACTGTCTACTGTGGACCTCACCCCATTCCTAAGAGGTCTGCAAGGGGGCGTGCATAAGCACACCAGGGTGCCTACCGTGCTTGTCCTACTGTCCCCATTTATTTATTCTCATTTCTTGTGTTCATGTCCATGTTTATACATACCTGTTTTCTCATACATGTTTGACCATCTAAGTAAATAAACCAATAAATAAAATATACCCCACTTGTTAAATGAGCAGAGCTATCTTTGTGTGGAAGCAGGAAGGAAAGCTCATCTGCCTTACTTGATAAGGAGATTTCAATGGGCAATGTAAGGCAGGCAGGACCCTCTGCCATTCCAAGTGGCAGTCTATGTGCCAACTAAGCCCCATGGCTTGATTAATGTCTGGCTTTTCAAACTGAGTATCATGTCAAGTGAATTATCCATTTGGGGTATTATTATTATTCAGTTTGTATGGGAAGCAATTTTCAAGCAGGAGAACGAGAGGGCCCAGAGAAACAAGCTTAAATTAAATCGTAGTTATGCTTTTGCTTATTCTGGACAAACAAAGCTTCTTTTCTAGACCTAATTGCACCTAATCAGTATTTAAAATGTGTGTTTTTTAAAAAACATATTATTTGGCCTCAATATGCTCACTAACCACTGTAGCTTACTGGGATCTATGAACTGGGTTCATGGTGGAATGACATACAATTGAATCACACTCTATTCCTATTGTACAACCTTCAAAGCCACTTGATCAATAATATCTCTATGTATGTATGTATGTATGTATGTATGTATGTATGTATACATATATATATACATACATACTGTGTGTGTGTGTGTGTGTGTGTGTGTGTGTGTGTGTGTGTGTGTGTGTGTATTGGTCTTGTTGTATTCGGGTCTTTTCCCGTGTAAGATTGAGATTGTCTTGGCAACGTTTCGGCGAGGTCTCACTCACCATCTTCAGGCTGGGTTTTGGGCTTAAAGTGTGATTGGAGCTGCCGTCTTTCTATAAATCTTGGTGGGGGTGTGCGGAGTGCTGGCTTTGTTTCAGTAAGTGGAATGATTGGTTGTGTGGTTGTATCATGATTGGTAGATTGGTGCTGATTGGTGCTGGCTGTGTGTCTATTGTTGTTTCGTGTTGTAACGGCCTGGGTGGTGCTTGTTTGTTGACTAGGGCTGGTTTCCAGATGTCTGGTAGGCGGGAGGCATTGTCACATTTATTCATGTTATGGGGGTGTTTCTCTATTTCAATAGCTTACACACACACACACACACACACACACACACACACCCCTAGATAATAACGGGACTAGCTGCTGGAGTTCCTGAACAAAGATTTCAGTACAGGCTGTCCTCAACCTATGGCTGGTTGTTTAGCAATAGATCAAATTTATGACGGACCTCCCTGGGGGTGCCTATGACCTAGTTCCAAAGTTACAAAAAACATTCTCCCCCTCTCCCATCAGACGACTGCATTTTGCGGTCTCGGCAACTGGCCCACATTTATGGCTGTTTGCAGCATCCCACAGTCATGTCACTGCATTTTATGACATTTTTGCTGGCTTTGACTTCTGATTTTCAGCAAAAGTGGCCGATAGTGAACAACTGGTTTGCTTTACAACCATTGCAAAAAATAAAAATAAAAAATTGGCTTGGTCATGTAAGTGGCCTGTTTTACAACCACTATTTAGGACCACAATGGGCAGGCTCTGTTATAGTCATACATTGAGGAGCACCTCTATGTCATTACAATAAGTTATAATAAGACAATCAACTAGTGCTTGTTTAGTTTTTCCTGCAGTCATCCTCCTTATATACATACATATACTGTATAGGACGTTATAATTCCTGTCCTAATATTACCGGATACCTGGCTTGTAAGAGACTAAAGGTTATCATCATGACTAAACCTGGCAGTCAGGTTTTAAGAAGCGGCAGCTCTTAATTTCTTGCTACTTTTGTAAATGCGTTTGTACTTGCACACACACTCACTGTGCAAATTGTACTTGGAGTGGAGGTTCCTCCGCACATAATAAAGGATCCCAGGCACTTTCCAGGTCATGTCAAATTGTACAGCCTCACACTGTAAATCCAAAGGCAGACAGGAAAAATCAGATAGACAGAAGTAGGAGAACAGACAGATCAGAAATGGGTTCTGGAAGCTGTCTGGAGCCATTTTTAATTAAAATGGGAAATGTGGGTGGGGAGGGGGAATAATCCAAAAGAAGAAATTTTGACTTAGAATTGTGCTTGTCTGTGCTGACTAAATTTTTTTAGACTTGAATGCAGAATGTTAAGGAAGTTTCAGCATGGATGCAAGTTGTGACTTGGATAAATCAACACTCACATTTGTTTATCCATGGCAACAGTTCAGGGCAACCCTGGCTAGGTTGTAAATTCTAAGATCCTAAAAAGATCTCAAATTTCTCAGTGGGGGCATAGCACAGCATCTTGGTGCGTATTTCTTGGCACAAGGCATATACATTACTAAAACTGTGTCTTATAAATATGTTCTGTAGTAACATTAAAGGTAAAGGTTCCCTTCACACATCTGTGCTAGTTGTTCCCGACTCTAGGGGGCAGTGCTCATCTCCGTTTCAAAGCCAAAGAGCCAGAGCTGTCCAATGACGTCTCCGTGGTCATGTGGCCAGCATGACTAAAGCTGAAGGTGCACAGAATGCTGTTACCTTCCCACCAAAAGTGATTCCTATTTTTCTACTTGTATTTTTTACATGCTTTCGAACTACTAGGCTGGCAGAAGCTGGGACAAGTAACGAGAGCTCACTCTGTTACGCAGCGCTAGGGATTCGAACTGCCGAACTTTCTAATCAACAAGCTCAGCATCTTAGCCACTGAGCCACCGTGTCCCATAGTAACATTACATGTCTCCAAATAAATAAATAAACTGTTTTATGTCCACTTGACTATAAAAGACAATTCACCTACTGCCTTTAATGTACAACTTAATATTGTTTGCAAGAAAAAAAAGTAACAGGATATGAGGCATCACCTAGGCCATTTAATAAAACAGAGATTCACAGAAGCTTTAAAACAAATATCAATTCTCATTAACATGGAAATATGTCTTGAAACACTTCAATCCATATAAGACTACTTTCTAAAGGTATGCTTTCAAATTATTCAGTTCTGATTTCTATTTTATGTCAAAACACTCTATAAAATCCATGCTTTCTAGTTTAAAAAAAGCATGGAAAGTGAATAACTGCATACTAAATATTCACTTCTACTTCTGTTGTATGTAAGAAAGCAAGAGAACAGAATATAAATTATCATTGTATCCTTACCTTATCCACAGGTTCAATGAGAAAGTCATTAAAAAGATACCACTGCTGGTGTGTGACCCCCTTAAAAAAAAAAAGTTATGCGGTAAATACAAAGATGTTCAATCAGTGAACATCTTACAATCAGATGTATTGCAATCATATCTTACAATCAGGTGCAATTTTTTTTTTAGTTATAGGTACATTTAACCATCACCACCCTTTCCATATAATAAGAAGTGACAGTTACAGAGCAACTAGAAAGATCAAGACGCTGTGTTTTTTTATTAAAAGTCTCACCTCCTTTCTTTGATGGTAGGTCTCTCCAACTTTGATATGCCCCACAAGGCTGCCCCCGGTCCGGGAATCTAGAATATGTACAACTGTTGCCATGAGGTCATAGACGTATGTAGATTCTTGATCCTCCAACATGCCCATCTGCCACAAGGAAGACAGTTCCAGAAGTGAGCTAGTTTGCTCTGTGGCTGTAGCATAGTTCTACATGGGTGTGCGTCACTACATTCTCCCCAAACGAAGAGGAAAAGTGAACTATTTTTAGTACTCCTGAAGCCATCCCCCTGGATAGTTCAATCCCAATATGATTGCTTGTCTTTCCAGAACTTTGGATCCCATGTCAGTGTAACAGAACAAAGCCTGGAGCCTAACTTGTCTTAGTCGTTCATTTATCCTTCATTGTGTTCTCTCCTGTTTCATGAATTGACGTAAACAATTTAACCTGAATGCAGATAAATATATATATAGGTAATCTCCGACATACAACAGTTCACTCAGTGACCAATTAAAATTATAACGGTACTGGAAAAAAGGGACTTATGACCATTTTCCACACAACCGTTGCAGCATTCCCATGGTCACATGATCCAAATTTAGAGGTTTGGCAACTGATTCATATTTATATTTCATATTTTGCCACCTTCTGACAAGCAAAGCCAATGGGGATGTCAGATTCACTTAGCAATGATGTTCCTCATTTAACAATTGCAATGATTCACTTAACTGGCAACTATGGCAAGAAAGGTTGTAAAATGAGATAAAACTCATTTAACAACCCTTAGCAACATAAACTTTGGGCTCAACTGTGGTCATTAAGTTGAGGACTACCTGTACACGTGAGAAGCTTGGCGGCTGGTGGTTCCCCAGCGTACCTCTGCTTCATGTTTCCATTTGCCTGGGCTTATCCAGCCTTCCATCAATCACCAGTACTACGGCTGTAATATAGTTCAACCACTAGCAGGCAGATGGGGGCCAGCTTAATTGTCCCTGCAACCTTTATTTCTGATACCTCTTGCTCTTCAAAATAATTTTGTATTGAATATATAATTATTGTCTTTAATTTATACTAGGAGAGTAGAGAGTTGCCTGCAGTCCTCTCTGCATTTTCCAGGGAATAAGCCCCATTGCAGTGAGTGGGAACCACTTCTCAGCACACAGAGCTGGCTTGGATTGTATAGTATGACAGGAACAGACTGGACGAAAATAGCACTAGCACTTTTATACCGCTTCACAGTGCTTTTACAGCCCTTTCTAAGCAATTTACAGAGTCAGCATATTGCCCCCAACTATCTGGGTCCTCATTTTACCCAGCTCGGAAGGACGGAAGACTGACAGCAATCAGCAGAATTAGCCTGCAATACTGCATTCTAATCACTGCGCCATGACAGCTCATTAGGATTTACTGGTAATTTTTAATGAGGATTTACAATAGATTGGTAAATTTAACCCAGATGGATTGCCTATTGCAACTAATGATATTTCTCCATAAAACTGGGTTGCTTTAGGAAGACTCTTTCAGGGAAAATCAAATACAAATTATTGTGTATAAATTCTCAAGCTGAACTCGAATTCCTGGGTAGAGCCCACATTCAAAGATATCCTATCATTAGTTTTATATCTTTGAAAGTTCCTGGAGCCACTGTTTTCCATCTTGCTCTGGGATAGATGGAAGAAAGGATGCATCAATCCTGAAGTTTGCTTATTACCACCTTAATAATGTAAGAGATAGGAACAGAATAATAGAGTTGGAAGGGATTTTATAGGCCTTCTAGTCCAATCCCCTGCTGACAAATGCGCGCACGACAAATGCGCGCCGATAAAACCGCGGCGAGAAAACTGCGATGTCAAAATTGCGCCCACAACAGCGCGCCCACAGCGCGCCGACAAAAGCGCGCCATCAACAAACAACGCGAAAACAACATAATAACCCTATCCCTAACCCTAAACCTAACCCTTACCTTAACCGTAATCACGCTTTTGTCGGCATGCTGTTGTCGGTGTGCTGTTGGCGCGATTTAGACATCACAGTTTTCTCGCCGCGGTTTCGTCGGCGTGGTTTTGTCAGGCGCGCATTTGTCGGGTCACGGGGAGACACTATACCATTTCTAACAAATGGCAGTCCAATCTTTTCTAAAAACCCTCCAGTATTGGAGCACCCACAACTTCTGGAGGTAAGTCATTTCATAATTTAATTGTTCTAATTGTCAGGAAATTTCTCCTTATTTCTAGGTTGCTTCTCTCCTTGATTCGTTTCCATCCATGGCTTCTAGTTTTGTTTTTAGGTGCTTTGGAAAAGAGGTTGACTCCCCCTTCTTTGTAGCAGCCCCTCAAATATTGGAACACTGCTATCATGTGACCACTAACCTTCTTTTCACTAGATTAGACTTACCCAATTCCTGCAACTGTTCTTCATGTTTTAGCCTCCATTGCCCTAATCATCTTTGTTGCTCTACTCTGCATTTTTTTTCTAGAATCTCAACATCTTTTTTAAAAAAATGTGGTGACCAAACCTGGATGCAAACTAGATAACCCAAGCACTTCTTTTTGGCTCAATTGCCATTTCTCCAACATAGATCCAATTAGCTCCAATTACCATGTAGGAAGAAGCGTTACAAGCTTTTATATGCAAGCTGCATTGGTATCTTCATGGTGGAATAAAAAATAAATAATCTGAACTTGGTTTTTCCTGATGAGTTATTTCTCTACAACACAGGTGTCAAACTCGCATCATCACGTGACATATCACAACTTTCCTCCCCCTTTGCTAAACCACGCATGGGTGTGGCCCCTGCATGACGCATCCGGCCCGTGGGCTACAAATTTGACAGCCCTACTCTACACCTTACGAGCTTTGCAGCTTAAAAAAGCAACAAAGAAAGCAAAACTTGTTCTCAGCTGCTGAGGCTTTTGAAAATTAAATACTTAAATTGTTTCTGGGATGATTT
Organism: Thamnophis sirtalis; assembly: GCF_051295495.1. Classification (NCBI taxonomy): domain Eukaryota; kingdom Metazoa; phylum Chordata; class Lepidosauria; order Squamata; family Natricidae; genus Thamnophis; species Thamnophis sirtalis. Next base: position 150,526,340 of record NW_028261383.1, on the reverse strand, counting down.
AAGCCTTCCCTCTTAAAGTGGGCAATGGTCCAATGCAACACAATCACTTGGCTGGGCAGCATTCACAAGAACTAGGATACCGAGAAAACATTGCATATTTGAGGAAAGTATTCTAAGGAAGTACTTTCTTGTAAACAAAAAAATATTTTACTTCATTGCTTTCATCCCCGTTGTAGACCTCCAACTCCTTGTTCTTGGAGAGCTTCATCTTGATGGAATAAGGAATCCAGATGTTCTTTAGCTCTTCAATGGAGGTGTAAGAGTGTCCCCCCTCAGCCATTCCTAACTCATTCCTGAAAGCAAAGCAAATGCCAATCGCTATCACAGAGGTGGAAGGAATTATCAGTGAACAGGACTGAGGAGCAGGCTGGTTTTTGGTTTGTTTGTTTGTTTGTTTGCTCAAGCACCCAATGCTGCCAGCCAAAGAAACGAGGCTGGTTAGTTCAGCAAGAAATGGTATTAATTATCTCATCAACCATTATTATAATGGGCCCATTCCATATTCTTGGGGCATAACTGCACTTTTCCAGCTGCATTATAATTGGAACTCTGCTGCTTCAGTGTCTTTCTCTGTCCTTTAGTTATGTGTCTTTTTAATTAAGAACATGGCAGAAGCAGTCATGAATTCTATAACAAGACCTATCATTAAGGAACGATACGGTCAGGATAAACTGTTAGGAAAAGTAGAGATTCCCTGGATAGAAATGGTACTTACCATTCTCCAACTGCTATTTCTCTACTTTTGGGGAATTCCAGGCAACCCTTCTTCTTCATCTTCTTCTTAAAAGCATACTGTCAAAGAAAGGATGAACCTGAAGCCTAGAAATCCACTTCTAAATCTATTGAAATGTTTTTATTTACCACCAACTCAAGTGGATGTCAACAGATCAAGATAGGATAAGTTCTCCAACTGCTTCTCAATGTGTTGTATGAGGAACATATTTTACTTCTGTTTGTCAATGGAGCTTCTAGCTCATTCCCAAGCTGCTGGCTCTTCAAGGAGGATTATACCATTTGTGTGGAGTCAATATACCATATTTTTTGGAGTAAAAGATGCATCTTCCCCCTCTAAAAGAGCGTGGAAATGTTGGTGCGTCTTATACACAAAATGCAGCCACATTTGGCCTCCTGAAGCCGCGTTCCTGCATTCAATTTTTGTGAAAAATGTGCAAAAAATGGGCCATGTTTCACCGAAATGGGGGTGTTTTTGCCTTCCCCCACCCCCTCAGTAGCACTCTGCAGTCTTCAGCAAGGCTGGGGGAAGGTTTTGGTGAAAAATGGAGGTGTTTTTGCCTTTCCCCAGTCCTGCTAAAGCCTGCAGAGTGCTCCTGGGGGCCAGGGAGGACAAAAACTTTTTTTTCTTACTTACCTCTTCGAAATCTTGGTGCGTCTTATACACCGGTGTGTCTTGTAGTCTGAAAAATACAGTATGTATTTTTCTTAATTTCTTAACTTAAGAAATTAACTTCTTATACAAAACACACACACACACGCACACACATACACGTTAAGACAGTCTATGGTCAAATTCCCAGAACACATCTTGACAATTGACCACCGAAAATTGGTTTCCTTATTTTGGGTTATCTTAACAGAGGTCCTACCTGTAAAACTGAAGGCATTAAAATGGCAATACAAAACAACATATTTGTGCATCTCCCTACCTCAGCTTGCACCTTCCAAAATTCTGCTTCCTTCGAACTGTTGACCTCGCAATTAATGACTAACACATCTGGCAGACAGCGGATGTTGCGTGTCTGGACCTGGAATGGGGGAGAGAGAGAGAGAGAGAGAGAGAGAGAGGGGGAGGGAGGGAGGGAGGGAGGGAGGGAGGGAGGGAGAGAGAGAGAGAGAGAGAGAGAGAGAGAGAGAGAGGGAGGCATAGATTTAATCTTTGTGACTTTATTTCATAATGCCTAGGTATGGGCATGCTCTGATCATACTAAAGATCCATATTTTGATCTTTCAGCGATTGTTATTTCATAGAAAAACTGATAGCGGAAGCTGAAATTAGGGGAGAGGGGAAAAATACTTCTTCAAATAATCTATTTTATCTTCAAAATTGATTTACCCTAGATCTTGCCACAGACACTGGAATCGTACTTCCGCCTGGTCAGCTGTCAATCAAACGCACAATTCCATCCTCAAAATAATCCCAGGTAGTATGGTTGTATGCCATATCTAAAGTATGTGCCTAAATGCTACAGACCTCATATCGCCTTGGCCTACCCAGCGCTTCTTCCCTCGTCACTTACTGTGGGTTGGTACTTCTCGCAGTTCTCACACCAGGCCTGAGTGTTCTGTTCCAGACAAATACTTCTTTTTAATATCTGGGCAAATTCATAATCCATTATTTTATCTGGGAAAGATGGAGGCAGAAAGAAAAAGAATGTATTTGCCTTGCTGCAAAGATTAGAATAGGGTATCAAACATTCTGAGTCCGAGATACACGGGGCAGAAAATGAACCTGCTGAAGAAAAGCAGATAGCATCAAGAAATAGTCGCCTAGGCCAGGGGTCTCCAACCTTGGCAGCTTTAAGACTTGTGGACGTCAACTCCAAGAGCTTCACTGGCTGAGGAATTCTGGGAGTTGAAGTCCATAAGTTTTAAAGTTGCCAAGGTTGGAGACTCCTTGCCTAGACCAGTTGAGAAGCCCAGTTCCAACAACTGTCTTGTCAGGAATCTTGAACTTTGTCACTATGAGCATCATCCAAGCAAGTAACAAATTGTTTTAGGCCACTTGACAAGGATCAGGTATACACATTAATCACTTATATCCCTGCACAAGGCTTAGGCATGCTTTAGAAGGAAAGAAATCATTGAAAATATGTTACTTTTAATCAATCTGGCTTGCTCTTGGATCTGTTTGAAGATGAGTGTGGTAGAAATTATTTAAATTCAGACAAACTAGTCTTGCTTGCTCATGCAAGCTAAACATATTTTATTCAATCAATCAATCAACTGTATTATGCTCCAGAAACCTGGGACTGAGAAACCGAAATTCTTGTTTCAATCATTTTATGAACTTGGTATGTTTCCTCCAGCACATTTACATTTTCTCAATGTAAAATGAAAAGTATCACTATAAAAGGCAACAGGGTTGGTTTGAGTAACAAGGTAAACATGGCAAAGCACATGAGAGAAACTTGTACAAGAATTAAATAGCAGAAGTCCCCCTATTTGTTACCCAGAATTTAACTTAGGTTCAACCAAACAGATTCCAAAAACTAAATACCTGAGGCATGGTTTGAGATGCTAAGTTTTATGAAGTTTGTTTAGTGAAATGAGTGAATATATAGGAGATGAGCTCAAGGGAAGGGTCAAGCATGTCATCAATCCCAAGTCTCTTCGTGCCCTCAAGAAATCCAAGTCCAGCCCACCTTGAATTCCATTGACTCTTATTTATCACAATTTGCTTTGACTGTGAGTAGTTCAGATTCTTGTAGAGAGCGTTAGCATGCAATAAACCTGTAGCTATTTGAACCACCTTGCATCCCAATTTCTTGTGCCTGATAGAATAGCTTAGAACTTTTTTAACAACTGAGGTTGATGCTGTAGGAATATTTTTTATTATATTTTAAAAAGTTTTAATCCAATTGTTCTCTAAAAGATAGGGGTTTATGCACTATGAATCATAAAAAGTACTTGGAAAACCTCAAGCACTTCACATTTGCTGTCCCATGTTTTGAGAAAAGACAAATCAAGTTCCATTCAACACCATGTTATTCTATCATTATACTGTATTACTTCTGAAACTCCATAACAGAGGTGGTATTCAGCAGGTTCTGGACCAGTTCTGGAGAACCGGTAGCCGAAATTTTGAGTAGTTTGGAGAACCAGTAAATACCACCTCTGATTGGCCCCGCCCCCACCTATTCTCTGCCTCCCGAGTCCCAGCTGATCAGGAGGGAATGGGGATTTTGCAATAACCTTCCCCTGGAGTGGGGAGGGAATGGAGATTTTACAGTATCCTTCCCCTGCCATGCCCACCAAGCCACGCTCGTCGAACCGGTAGTAAAAAAATTTGAATCCCACCACCGCTCCATACCATTGTTCTCAGGATAAGAGAGCGTAAAGAGGAGAGTAGAAGAGACTCGGACTGTCTCTTTGCCACAGCGGCACATACTGCAATTCTCCACTTCACAGCTGAAAAGTTGCCCAATGACCGAGTCCCCAGAAGATCCAAAGTTGCTAGAAGAAACACAACTAGATCAGTAGAGAATGTTGCAAGACGATATTCAGGAGCGGAAGGCCGGGGCAGAAAGACTTCTGCTTATTCCCCTTCCCCCCTTATAATCTCAAAGTCTACTAATGAGTGAACCACATTACAATAAGTCCGGTCAGGTACACATCTAGAAGAATTAAGGGAGAAGTGAACTGCATGCACATAAGTCAGACCAAGGCTGTAACAATTAAAGTTCAGCTCAATATTTTGCTCCATCGATATTCACTCCCCAAGAGCGAACTTCCTTCATTGCAATTGTCCAGCGTTTCTCAACCTCAACAATATTAAGATGTGTGAACTTCAACTCCCAGAATTCCTCAGCCAACATGGGAATTCTGGAAATTAAAGATCTCACATCTTAATGTTGCTCAGGTTGAGAAACACGGCCTAATTTAGAGATCTTGTTAGAGAACTGAAAACGTTAAGTAACAGTTGCAGATATATGTTATGATCAGTATATACTATACAACTCATTTTTCTTTGCTAAATTGTTAGTTCAAACTAATAATTATTAAATATAATTCTGACCCTAAAGACCTTTTCTTTTTCTGAAGCACAAACAGCAGATCAAGACAAGACATGGCAAGTAAGGTAAAGGTAAAGGTTCCCGACTCTAGAGGGCAGTGTTATCTCCGTTTCAAAGCTAAAGAGCCAGCACTGTCCAAAGGCATTTCCATGGTCATGTGGCCGGCATGACTAAATGCCGAAGGCGCACGGAACGCTGTTGCCTTCCCACTAAAGGTGGTTCCTATTTTTCTATTTGCATTTTTACATGCTTTCGAACCACTAGGTTGGCAGAAGCTGAGACAAGTAATGGGACCTCACTCTGTTATGTGGCACTAGGGATTCGAACCGCAGAACTGCAGACCTTTCTGACTAACAAGCTCAGAGTCTTAGCCACTGAGCCACTGCGTCCCTACATGGCAAGTACATCATAGTTAACCGCTGTCCCACGTAGAGGTTTTCTTACCTGCACCCAATGCCTCGGTAAGCCTGAGGGCCCTCCTGCTCTTGAGTCTCCTGGTGGAGCTGGGTCAGAATGAATCTGTTCCAACTTTGAATCAACCGACCTAAGTTCACCTTCCCTGTAGCTTCATCCGAATCAGCCAAGATCAACCCCAAAGCAGCTGCTTCTGGGATGGTGCGGAAGGCACGCAGAAAATTACTCCCCTGAGACAAAGGAAGGCGAGAGAAAAATTATGTATCAAAATAATAAGCAATTCCTAATCCAACCTAAGCGCTTGAAAGAACACACTCAAAAACCCTCTTGTAAGCGTGCTTGGTCTGACACCCCCTACTTCAGGAATCGTGTGGAAAGGACATGACATCCAAGGTAACCAAAGGAGTGAGGGACTGATTCAGGGGAACTGTAGGGCGAAGAGAAGGCCAGCTGCAGAATGGTAGGCAGTCATACTGGTAATCCTTGATTTATCACCAGTTGCTTAAAGACCGTTTGAAGCTATGACAGACCCCCCCAAAAGTTAGCTGCAACCTGCCCTTGAAGTTACAACTGCTGCACTCATTCCTGTGATTATGGGATTGCATTTTGGGAATGTGACAATTGGCTTTTTATTTGTTGCAGCATCCTACATAATCACATTTCGCAACATATTTTTGCTGTTTTCTGGCAAAAAACTCCACCTGGATAAATTGGATTATGTTTTATGACGTGATTCACTTTGCAACTGTGATGAGTACTTAGCAACCATCGTGAAAACAATTGTAAATTGAGTGACCTGACTTATGACCACAATGATTTAAAACCAAAACTCCAGGCTCAATTCTGGTAGAAACTTGAGAACTACTTGCACTGTGATGCTGAACAATTGGGGATGATGGGAAAAAGGAGGAGAAAGAACAAACATAAGACAAAAAAAAAAAAGAGAGATTCGGTGACAGAGGCAAGAAGAAAGCAGCTCTGCTTCTACCCTTGATGCAGACCTCAGTATTTAAGTGAATCTAAACTGGTTCAGGTTAAAGTTAACACGCTACTTTTTTCCCTTTTCTTTTCTGGTACCTTCGAGTCAATGTGGACTCCTGGCAACTGCCTGGACAATTCCTTGCAATTTTCTTGGCAAAATTTTGAAAGTGGTTTGCCCTTGCCTGCTTCCTACGATTGAGAGAGAGTGACTGGCCCAAGGTCACTTAGCTGGCTTTGTGCCAGCAGGCCTAGAGCTCATGGTCCCCTGGTTTCTAACCTGATGCCTTAACATTATTCCAAACTGGCTTCTTAACAGTCTTTTGAGAAAGAAAATAAATAAGGTTAGGATGTGTGTCAGTACAACACATGTCCTTCCCAATTGATGGAGTGCAGGCTACACTATGTTGGTTTGCAGACCCTTTCTAAATTAGAGATCCTAGCTATATTAGCGTGCTTGAGAGGAAACAAAGCATCAATTGCACCTATGGGGCATGAGGCAAAATAGGCCCAACTTGACCAGCAGCGGTACTGTCTTTTCTGTTTGCAAGGAATGCTATTTGTGGCTGGTATCCTTGGCAACATCTTCCTTGTCCTGCTAGATAGCATTATCCAAAAGCTCCAATGGACCATAGCTGTGATGGGCATTTTGTCAAAACCTATGGAATGGAATTTGGCCTAGAGTGTGCCAAATACTATATGCTATAGTTGCAGTAAACTGAGGTGAAATCACAAACAGTAATGGAACTGAAATGAAGAATGACCAAACAATCAGGAACCATCAGGATGAAGTCTGCAAATCTCTGGGTATTTTAAAGTTGAATAACATCAACAGCATACACAAGTTAAAAATATGATTAGTAAAGAATACATCCAAAGAGTGAGAAAACTGCTAAAGATGAAATTAAACAGTGGGATCATCATCGATACCTGGGTCATACCTGTTGTACAATACACTGCTGAACCTAGACACAAGCTGAATTGAACAGATTGAATAGACTGAAAAACAAGAAAACTCACAACTCATTACATATATTGATAGGTTATACCTGCCCTGCAGAAATGGAGGTTTATTTCAAGTCAAACAAACAGTCAAAGAAGAAAAATATGTATTGGTTGATTATGTAAAAGATAACCAAGAACAAGAAGTTAAAAATTGGGGAAACAAACATGAATATCAAAAACTTATAATAAAGCTATGAACAGAATGCTGGCAAAAAAAACAAACAAAAAACATTACACAGGCAATTCCCACAAAAGTCTCAGGGAAAATGGATAAAGATAAAACCTGGCAATAGCTTAGAATTGGAATATTACTGAAGGCTTGAATTTGACTCTGCAAAAACAAACAATTCAAACGAGTACAAAAAAAGGTCAGAATTGAAAAAATGCCAAATGATTCAAAGACCAGATTATGCAAAGTAGAAGAAACAGCAGACTACACACTCAGTTCATGCAAAAAGATTACACAAACTGATTACAAACTACATAACACAATTGCTAAAATGATTCATTGGAACATCTGTAAAAATTATCATGAGCCAGTAATGAAAAGTTGGTGGTAACATATAAATGAAAAAAAAAACAAAAAACCCAAAGCTGAAGATAATGCAGGGTTTCAGATTTTTTTTTTAAAGTCTTGACTAATAAGACACCAGATTTAACTGTGGTTGAAAAGAAGAAACTGTGAATAATTGATGTGGCAACAGTACAGGATAATAGAAGACATAGATAAGATCACAAAGTATCAAGATCTGACAATTGAATTTGAAAGATTGTGGCATAAACTGGCCCTAGTGGTGCTAGTGCTTATTGGCACTACTGTATCAAAAAATACTGGACGCATTGACAAAATTTCCATCTGTCGATTACAAAAGGCCACACTGCTTGGCTCTGCATATATACTAAGCTTGTATATTTTGACATCCTAGGTTCATGATGTGAATAAACACCCATACCAGCTAAAAAAGTAGTAGTTATGATTTCACATGTGTAATAATGTATTACGCATTCTGCCTGATTCTCAACAATTCTGGGTGACTCATAACAAACAAATTACAATAAAACAATAAAAGAAAAAAATGATGGTAAGCACGACAGCCCACATGGAATGAAGCAAAGTGCCTCAACTGTCCCTTGCCAAAGGCTTAGGTGAAGATCCAGGTCTTCACAGCTCTATGAGAGTGGGGCCATCTCAAGGATGTATATCAAGAAAGAACAAATGAACTGAGAAGAAGACTGAGAAAGTTATCATTGGCTAGAAAATCTACTCTATCCAATGACAACTTTATCATCTTCTTTTCAGAGAAGTTTGAAGCAAAAAGGGCAGTATATGGACGTGGCAGAAAGAAAAGTGGTTTGCAAGGAAAAAAGGTACGGAGAGCTACAGTGTATGATATGCTATACATCAGGTTTAGCTGTGTTTAATTTTCTTATTTCTTGTTTTTACTGTTTTGAATTACTGTTTCTTATTTCTTTTGCAGAACACACTTAGCTGAAAAGGCAACAACATAAAGGGCATGTATGTGTACAATTTTAAGACTTATAAATGTGAATTAATAAAAAGTGAATTAAGGGAATTAATAAAAAGTTGCAACAACACACAGAACAGGATCAAATGGTAAACTACAAAATTGATCAGTTTAAAAAGAGAAAAACATCTGAAATTATGAACAGCACAACTCCCCTAAATTTTATCATATTGCTTGAAGACTATGAGGTAAATGCAAATATTGGCAAAGCAAAGCAAAGTGTAAATTTGGGCAAAGCCCACATATAAACAAACCAATATTGACAATCAGGTGTAGATGTCTCTTAGTAATGGTGCATAATTCCTCTAACCAATTGCCACACCTGAAACATTCACATTTTGACAAATTTAACATTTATCATTGTTTTGTGTTACAGAAGCCATAAATCCCTATTCTGCCCTGTAGCTCTGCTGCTTGACAGATGTCAAAGAATTGCCACTCCCAGATAGAAAGTTCCCACCTGGGATTGTTCTAACACACTAAGCCTCTATGAAATTGACTCTTCCCAGCTGTGTCCCATCATATTCAGTCATCAGTAAGTATAAATGATAAGTATAAATGAATAATTGGTCCTAAACTTGGTAAACTTGGTTTCTGGCCATTAATCATCATCCTTGCCCAGAAAGCTTAATACACCCCTACACTTGATGCTGTTTTGAAAGAGGTTTCTTGTGTTGTCTTCTAAATAACCTTTGATCAAAATGTCAAAGGTTCGGTTTGCTCCTGCCTACCATGGAAAGATCTGATAAACATGAAGATCAGTTTATCTTTACCTGACAAGGGTCTCCCCTGGACAAATCCAGCATATGGAATAAAAAACCCAGCTCACAGCTGAGGCAGAACTCCTTCTGGCATAAATGATTCTGGACCAAACAGCGCACAGGCTCTAAGAAATAAAGAACCTATAAAAGATACGATTGGAAAACATACAATTATAGGAGGAAGAGAAATGTTGCATAGGCATGTCACAAATAAGAAACAACACTTTGCTTACCTGGATCATGCAATTGCAGTAAGCATTTGGAATGTGGGGCTCAAGACCAGCAAAGAGTGTCTTATTGTAATGTTTGAAGTCAAAATCTTCCAGGCCCAGCTTGGAATATTTTATTGTGACCTAAATAAGACAAGCCAAAAAAAATGTTCTGGTGTGACAATCTTACAAAGCCACAAGGACAGTACACCTATGGTAACTTAGCAAAACAGCATAAGTCAGAGGCCTTCAATACTATTTTCTCTTTCATGTAAACTTCCCTACGGTGCCTTGCAAAAAGATCCTAATTCAAGAAAATTCTCAGATCATAATCCCTGTTTCAACGTTATGCTTGTGATATTACCATAGTAATCATAGATTTCAACATTAGCTTTTCTTATTCTCTAGCTCAAAAATAGTAATAATCTAATGAAGGAAACTCAGCATTTTTTTCCAGATGGGGTTGAGACTTATAAGGTGTGGTGCAAAAGACAGGTATTTTAATTTTTTTCTACCTCTGCACCCTTGGGTATATTTAAACCTTTCTCTAAAGAAAAAGGTGAAGATTCTGAGAAGCGGTTAAAAATGTACCTTCCTGTATTTCTTTGCCACCATGTAGATCCGTGGCTCCTCTTCTCTTCCTATGGGGGATTCAGGGACTTGACTGAAATTATCAAATTCGTTGTCAAGCTCCTTTAAGCGGTAGGGAATCTGCAGAAAAGAGGAACATGCTCATTTTTGTTTGTCCACTTATCTTTTCATATTTTATCTTTGGCAACACCATAACAAAGCATATGCACAAAAACAATCAGATATAGTTGAAAATAACAAACCCTTCACCTCCTAAATCTATATGGCTGTTCCTTTCTCTTTCCACTTGGCTCTAAAACACATATCAATGCTACATGTTTTGCAATAATGTTAACTCCAGATTCAACCAGAGAGAAAGACCTTTAAATATCAGACATCTCTGATTCCTAATTTTTAACAACCATGAGTCACTGTGGTCCATGGTATGGAAATCTGAGAGCGTTAATTCAGTAGTATTTGTAGGATTCCCCACTTAAGTATAAACAGCAGGTTCTTATGAGGCTTTCATTAATACTACTTACAGTACTTATAGCCGCCACATAAAATGAGCAGGTCTCAAATTTGCTACCTGATTCCGGAGCTTGGTTCTGGGGTTTGGAGCATATCCAATAAAGCCAACTTTCTTCATGGTCCGAAGGATATCTGGATCAACAGGTGGAGCTCGTCTGTAAAATAGGCAATCATTCAATCATTTTTAAAAATCTTTCTAATCATTCCTTTTAATGCTACGCTCCCCAAACAGTGAGGATGATGCCACCAAACCTCCATCTCAAACAATGCTACTTTCACACAGCTTGTATCCTCTTCTTACCATTCCTGGGTTGAAGAATTACCTGGGTGCGGGGATAGAATTGGCCGCAGGCCAGTCAGACAGCAACGACTCAGTGGTCAGAGGTACAGGTATAAGTGACAAGGGCATGAGGTCTTGATTCCAGTCAAGGTGGGGCAAGGTATCCACAATGCAAGGTAAGGCAAAGTCAGTTTCCCGCGAGTAGGCGTTGAAGGTGATCTCAGGTGAATCAGCCCACAAGTGGACACAGCCTTCCGAGTCTCCAAAAACCATAGCTTGTTTGCTGGATGACACGTCAAAGCTCATTATTAGCTGTCCCACTGTATTTACATGAAATATGTCAGCAGGATTGGCTAATCCAGTAGGTTCACAGAACTGACATTGACCTAGAACAGAAAGCAAAAAGAAGAAATGAATTCTCTCTGGATTTCTAACATAACATTCCCCACATGACTTCGCTTATTTTCTAGGGTTATGTTTTGATGAAATACGGTAGCATTCTAAAGTTTCAGCACAATGACGATCAAAATTTGAGGTCAGAGGACAATTCAGCTGCCTACTTGCCTGTCTGGGAGATGATGGCCAGGCGAGATGTGTAAGTAGGAATAAACTTCAGAAACAGAGGGTCAATATGGACCTGCAGAGGTGTAATGGCTCGCAGCATGCGTAAATCATACACCTTGAGGAAACGATCACAAGCTAGGCCATTCATTCGACTGGAGAAGCCGCATGTCACCAACAGATTGCCGTGGACGTCAAAATCGGACAAACTGCCCGAGTAGGCATCAAACTCATGTTCTACAGCAAAAGTGCGGAGATCACGCAGGGAAACCTAATGAAAAAGCCTAAGATATATTATATGAGAGCTGCTTATAGCTCTTGGAACCCCAGAGGTTGCAATAAGGAGGTTGATATTACCTTTCCTGATGTGTGACCACAAAAAAAGAAACGGTTGGACTGTCTCATAATTGTAACTCCAGGAATTTCCACCGAATACTAAAAGGGATAGAGATACAGATATAAGCTGGAGTTTTTAAAAAACTGGGACAGGGAAAATTTAAGCTGTTGTTCCTTTTTAACCAAAACATCCACCAACTGCCAGGAAAAGAGTGTTGCTATACTACCATTATACTACACTACTGAGTCCCTTGGACTGCAAGGCAATCAAATTGGTCAGTCCCAGAGGAGATCAACCCGGAATGCTCTTTAGAAGGCCAGATCCTGAAGATGAAACTCAAATATTTTGGCCACCTAATGGGAAGAAAGGACTCACTGGAGAAGAGCCTAATGCTGGGAAAGATTGAGGGCAAAAGAAGAAGGGGATGACAGAGAATGAGTGGCTGGCTGGAGTCACCAAAGCAGTGGGTGTGAGCTTAAATGGACTTGGGAGGATGGTAGAGGACAGGAAGGCCTGGAGGAATGTTGTCCATGGGGTTGCGATGGGTCGGACACGACTTCGCAACTAACAACAACACTACCATTGTGATCCCTTTTTTCTTCTATTCATATCAGAGGTGGGTTTCTCCCAGTCCTGTCTGGTATGCCAAAAGAGGTAGTGAAAATCTGGTGTACCAGATAGGACCAATAGTAAAAATGATGGCTTGGCCATGGCCCTGAACCTGTTCTTGCATCAGAAGCTTCATCAGAAGCTTTTTTTTAAAAAAGGTTTTTTTTCCCCTGCTGGTTCAGGCAAGGGGGAAAAAAATTAAAAAAGTAAGAGAAAGGGAGGGAGGGAGAAAGGAAGGGAGAAAGAAAGTGAGAGAGAGAGAGAGAGAGAGAGAGAGAGAGAGAGAGAGAGAGAGAGAGAGAGAGAGAGAGAAAGAAAGAAAGAAAGAAAGAAGGAAAAAAAGAAAGAAAAAGAAGGAAACTCATGGGAGATTCAGCAAAGTAGGAAAGCAAATGCTGTCACTTTAAATCGGAACTGAGCATGCCTGGCTGTGGAATTCTGGGAGTTGGAGTCCACAAGTCTTAAAGGTGAAAATTTTGGAGTCCTGGTTTAAATTGAAAAGCTGTTGGGGGGGGGAGGTTTGCTTCCACATAGGGAAGGGAGAAATAAATAAATAGATAAATAAACAAACAAATAAGGAAGGAAGGAAGGAAGGAAGGAAGGAAGGAAGGAAGGAAGGAAGGAAGGAAGGAAGGAAGGAAGGAAGGAAGGAAGGTAGGAAGGAAGGAAGAAAAAGAAAAACAGCACAGCAATTTAGGGCTAGAAGGCTACTCAGAGGTCATCTAGTCCAATCCCCTGCTGCAGCAGGAAACCTTACATTGTTTGGATTTTTGGTGCCTCTAACAGAGAGGAAAATTGCCAGAAAGGAGAAGGAGTTTACTAGGACAAGGCTGCCATGCAGAGGAGGGCAGAGATAGTCCTTAACTTATGACTACAATTGAGCCCAAATTTTTGGTTGCTGAGCAAGAGCGTTCTTAAGTGCGCTTCACCACATTTTACCCAATCCATAACATCTCCTGGTGAGTGACATCAAGTTGGCCACGCCCACCCAGTCACATGACCACCAGGCCACACCCACAAAATAGATAGTAAAAAGTTTTGAAATTCACCCTGATTCATATCTGTATTGTGATTTTGTATTATGATCTTATTCTTAACATTCGAAACACAGATAACATGTTTATTTTTAAATATGCAATTTAATTTCACATACCCAAAACTCTTGTGAGCAGAACATGATTTTTATTTCAACAGTACCTCTTTGAGGGAGAGAGAGAAGTAGTATTGGTATTTACATTGGTCATAACAAGAACCAGTACTGTCTGAAAAATTATTACTGCGAGGGAACAGTATTTCTCAATGAATTCTCTCTCTCTAACATGAGCTAATCTCTTCTGCTTTAGAATCAGAGTTTGTTTATAAGGCTGAGAGAAATTGACATTTCAGTAGAAACTCTTCTCGCTTTCACCAGATAGCTAGCTGCGTTTAACCAACCCACGCTGTGTAGCAATCTGAGATTCTTATAATCAATTCAATGGTGGGTTCTGGATCCCATTGCAACCGGTACGGTGCAACTGGGCCGGGTGTCCACCGCATGCATGTGCGCAACATGCGTATAAGGCACACATGCATACCTACCGCTCACGATGCTCCAGCTGCTTGGCAGAGCGTTGCACAGGTGCCGTACGCTCCATGCGTGTATCTGTAAGCCTCGATCGGCTCAACTACAGGTAAGGAGGGAGGGAGGGCCTTCCGGAGCACCATACCGGAACGCTCCCAGGAGGGACTGGTACGCCTGTACTGGGGCGTACCGATCGTAACCCACCACTGGATCAATTCCACAGTAAAACGATACGGTACCTTCTGAGTTTCCTGCACTGTGTTCAGGTCTATTTCAATCACATGGTTGGTTAGGCCTCCAACAAGCAAAGTGCCAGGATCAGTCAGTAAAAGGCTGTGCATATCCTCACTTTCATCCATGCTTCAGGAGAAAAAGGGAATTTGTTGAGGCCAGATCTAATTGATACCTTCCATTCACACATGATTTTCTTATACCTTTTAAGTAAATATAGACAATGCTACATCACCAAAAAAAAAAAAAAAAAAAACCAACCCAAAAACTGCTTGTGGTCATCATCACAGATATTGACATTGCCCCTTATTCTTCCTGAAAAGGGCAGACTGTGAAATCTAAGCTACAGTTTCTGTGGGATTTTTCAAATAGGAAATAATCGGCTGTGAACACGCAATGCATCAGAAGCATAAAACGAAAAAGCCCACCTCATGCTTCTGAGATTCTGCCTTTTCCATCAGTCAACAATGAACAACATTTCGTGGACCAAAATCCCCTCTCAATCTTTGCATGATAAGCTACATGATTCCTACAATATAGAATCTCTTGTCTTATAAAGAGTTTTGGCTTTATCAAACATGGAGTTTACCAAAGAGGATAATTAGATTTAACTGGAAAGAAAGGCAACTTCCTGATATGAAGTTGTTCTCCACATTTCAAAAGATTTTTGCTCTAAAAAGACTGAATATTATGCTGTTACACAATCCAGATTCAATAAGCTAAATAAGTGAAAAGATTTTGCACAGACATTTATACTTACCATATGCACACTTCCCAGAGTGTACGGAAGACAGTTAAGAAATATAAATAAATATGGATTTTTTATTATTTGTTATGTTTGGTTAATTTAATCATGGAATATACTTAATTCCTGTTTTACTTCATTATTATAATTCAATGTAGACCTTTATATATTTTATTATTTTAATAATGTATTAAAATTATATACTATAGGGTGAACTCCATAAAATGGATGCATTCAGAACAAAAAGAGGGTGACCCAAGGGCAAAAATTGGGAGAATTCCTAAATGTGTCTTATAAGGACATGTAATTTCAAGAAAGACCAATAACATGATTCAGTGCCTAAATATCTATTTTTAATCATAATTTTTATTGAACTTTAAAAACACAAAGGTAAAAAAATCAACGCTAAAAATATATAACAATTGTTCAACCAAAAGTATTTTCCTTCTATATTTCATATTTTATCCATCAGAAATAATACTCATCGTTCAATTTTAATCAGTAAAACTGCATTGAGAATTATCAGAATTTATGTGTTTGTATTAACCTTAAACAAATAAATCAATTTCATATTCTTTTCCTTTTCTTTACACAATAATTTCTCTAAAAATAAAGCCAAAGAATCTCTTAGTTCTTATCTTATATCTGTAAACAAATCTTCAAAGTCTCATCATTCAATTTTAGTCAACAAAAATTCCATTAACAATAACCAGAAATAACAATGTATTGAAAATCTTGATACTTAATCCTTTCAAATAGTATCCCACAAATTATTTTTTATCATTTTCTCTTCATCTTCTCACAGAAATTCTGTTACAAGTTAAGCACTTGCCTTTTTTATCACTTTTTCTAAACATGAAACAAAAATTCTTCTTGTCGTGTCTTATCTGTAAACAGATCATTAAAGCTTCATCATTTATTCCTGGTCAAGAAAAATGCATTAAAAGCTACTTGAAGAAAAAAATATAATCTAACCTTGATTGAATAAACCAATTTTATAATCCTTTATTTTGCTTTTTAAAATCTTGATGTTTATTTCTTTTAAGAAAAAAGCTAATTCGTTTTCCTTCTCTAAAAAACTTGTCCAATTCACTTTTCTGTTGAAATCCACACATTCAAGACACTCTTTAGATTTATTATTTGAGTGTCTCTTCTAGCTATTAAAACATTAACCAGTTTTATTTGCAAGTTCTTTTAACTTCTTTGTTAGCATCATTTTTGTAGCCTGTCATTTTTAAATCCATATCCAAAACAGCCTCATTATCAGTTGTATCCTATTCTTTCTTATCCTTTAAATTCATTTTTATAGTAACAATCTTAAGAAATACCTCTGAGTAAATTATTGTCAAATATCCTTGAATTTTTTTCAAAGTGATTATATAATCAGTTTTGTTTTTAGTCTTATATTACAAGCTGCTCAGAGTTTCTAGAAATAGAAGGCTACATAAGTTGTGATAATAAATATATGATAAATACATTTACAAAATCTCAATCCATTTCCAGTGTGCACCATTCACTTCCAAGAATGGCCAAACTAACCTCTGGAAAGGCACACATTTCCAAGACTAAGTCTATCATTGCTCAGAAAGAAACTAAATATTGAAGTAGTATGTGGGAATGTTCTGTTCCCTGATTTACAAAGTTTGCAACAACCTTTTAAATTAGATTTCTCTTAAATTCTGTCATGCTGAAAATGCAATTCAGCACAAGATTTTTCTAAGAATTATATTCAATGTTTTGTAGGAAGCAGGCTAAAACCTCTTGCTGAATATAAATAAAAGGCTAAAGGAAACTATAAGTATCTTGTAATCATCCCAGAAGCTCCCGTAAATAGAAGCTACTTACAGGTAATCGAAGATTATGAGCCCACCTCTTGACATGTATTTTAGGTTGTTTTTGGTCAGAAAGAGCACACCATTTTCCAAGCTTTGGATTTGTCGAATGTCGTCACTGCTGTGTACCTGGAAGGAAGAATATCGTTCCAGGGCTGGACCAAAGAAAGAAGTGGCATGACCCTGAAACAGAGGGAGGCAAGTCAATCAACCTTTTTCCAACAATGGGCTGAATGTGCATAGTACACTGAGTGAGACTTAAAAAAAAACAAAAACAAATGTGCCCAATTCACTGTCTTCTCCATCAAAGGGCCAATTTCCCTTTTATTCTCATGAAATCGTCTGTTTCTTTCACCTACTCAAATATATAATACTGTCTGCTAAGTCAATTAGCTTATTCTTTCTTTGGCTAACTTACATGTCACTATTTGGTCAAATATAATGAGATCACAAAGTAACTAAGTTGCAAATCATTCATCTGTTTCAAAGACTGCATTCTATCTTTTCCTAAAAGCATCCATCAAGGCCACCAAGTTAATTTGAAGTCCATCCTTCCTCAGTGTATGGTCTACTCTAATACAAACATATAATCAATGTTAATCAAACCTGGCACACAAATAAAAAGCCTACTTACTCCATGGTTTCCAACCCAGAGCATTTCTTCGTGTAGGTCAAAGTGGGAGAAGGAAACAGGTACACCCACTTCTGAAACAACGGTGTGAAGTTCAGAATACATGCCTTCCATGATATGCACTGAGTCAGGCACAGCAATGCCTTCCAGAGGGACTCCCTCTGGATCCAGCTCCACATTCTGTAACAGGCTTGGGTTGAGGTGTGGATCTAGGGCAGGATGTAGGGAAGGAACATACTCTGCAAGGGCTGGATCAAGACCTTCAAAATTCATGGTGGGCCTTTATCTGTAGAGCGGAGGGGGGGAAAATACAATCCTTAATTTTCAATGTAGTAGAAATATAATAGAAATATTCACTTAGTGAGTACAATAAGCTCTTCTTTTAGTCCCAAATTTGAACCAAAGTATAAGATGAAATCAACTGAGTTATGTACATGTGTCAAGCAATCTGATTATCCTAATTGTCAATAGAAGTCTTTAGAAAAGCAGGTAGAGAATATCTACAATACTAGTGCATTCCATTTCTAATCAAAGAAGATCACTCATGTTCAAATGTTACACTCAGAGGAGAGAAAGTGAGGAAAACACTGCATACAATAACTCCCGATAAGGGAATAAATTATGAGTAAAATGCAATTTTAACCCAACAGAATATTGGAAAGAAGTTCTGTAAAAAGGCTGATTTTCCAAAAGCAAGATAAAGGTAAAGGTTCCCCTCGCACATATGTGCTAGTCATTCCTGACTCTAGGGGGCGGTGCTCATCTCCGTTTCAAAGCTGAAGAATCAGCGCTGTCCGAAGACGTCTCCATGGTCATGTGGTCAGCATGACTCAAGGCCGAAGGCACACGGAACGCTGTTACCTTCCCATCAAAGGTGGTTCCTATTTTTTTCCCTAGCATTTTTACATGCTTTCAAACTGCTAGGTTGGCAGAAACTAAGACAACTAATGGGAGCTCATTCCGTTATGCGGCACTAGGGATTAGAATTGCCGAACTGCCGATCTTTCTGACTGACATGCTCAACAGTCACTGAGCCAGCACATTGAGATACTCTCCCTAACCTAACTAAACAGAGTATGTGTGGAGGGGAGGCAGGGAAAAGAGAAGCCAGCAAAGAAAGACTGCGGTAGACAACAAAAAAGGCCAAATCCCGCCCCCCGCCCTCGCCAAATGTATCCTTTATGGTGGAGGCAGTTGCACAGTGCATTAAAATGTTGCTGGCTACTCCATTCGAAGCCCTTCTTCTTGGTCATGTGACCTATATCCAAGCTACTATTGAGGGGTTAGAAATAATTCCAGAAGCAGACATTGGTTTTTCCTTGTCTTGTTTATTCTCATACTTTCTATGGTTATATTGTATACTGCTGTACAATTATTTACTGAAGAATTACATGACCACTTTTTAAAATTGAACATTCAGATAAATATACTTGACATATATTCACTACTGAATTCAGGAAGGCTTACTCTCAAAACTATGCACTGCTCATTTAAAAAATGGAATTAAAAAACTGCAGCTGGTACTAATAATTTAATTTCCCTCTACAGAGATATAGCAATCTGAGAAGGGTGTCTGCGATAGCTGGATTTGAATTATTCTAGTGGTGCTGTTTCCAAACAAGAGGCACTGTCAGATCAAAAACATAAAGACATTAAATAAAATGATATTATCCATTAAATTTCCCCCCACATTACTTTATAAATAACTCAAGGTGTCAAACAAACCTAATACTTCTTACTCTTCCCGTTTTCCCCACAACAACAACCCTATAAGGTAGGTTGGTCTGAGAGAGTGACTGGCTTTCATGCCTAAGATAGAACTAGATCTCATTCTCTTTGTTTCTAGGCCAGCACCTTAATCACTACACCAAAGTGGCTCTCTTAATAATACTTTACACAGGTCTGCAAAAAAATTTTTTTCGAGAGGTGTTTTGGTTATTCCACATAATCTTTATGTTTTTACGCTGAATCCAAAAATGACCTCCATTTTGTCATAGGACATCACGTTTCCTGACAATTTAGATAACTATGTTAAATAAGGCAATACCTCAAAATAAATGGAAATAGACTTATAAAATTCAAGTTTTATTACAATATTTTCATGAAAATCCTTTTTTGGACTGAAATGAGCTCACCTACACACACTAAACTCGATTCTTCTTCCTTGTGAAGCTCCTCCTGGTGCATTTACATTTGTGAGTAGCATCTAGAATGTCTCTCTGAAGCATCCAATAGTAGTCTGCCATCATTGTAATGCTCCATTTTCCCTGGTATCTCCTTTCCATTTCTTTAATGTCTTGGTGGAATCATTCACCTTGTTCCTCACTCACAGCTCCCAAATTTTCAGGAAAGTAGTCAAGGTGGGACTGGAGGAAATGCACTTTCAAACTCATCAGGCAACCTAAAGCTTGAAATGCTTTCAGCATTCTTCCGACAATCTTTTTGTAGTGAGGATCTTTATTATTGCCTAAAAACGTTCCGTACAACTTCTTTAAATGCAATCCACCCTTCTTTTCGAGGATCCGTCATGGTATTGACAAACTCTTGATCAACTATAAGCCTTCTAATGTCTGGTCCGATGAAAACACATTCCTTCAATTTTGCCTCCGACAGGCATGGAAACTTGGTGACCAAGTATTTGAAGCATTCTCCATCTTTTGGAATTGATTTTACGAATTGCTTAATCAATCCCAATTTTATGTGGAGAGGTGGTAGAAGAACTTTATGGGAAGGTACCAAAGTTTCTCGGAGGACATTTTTTTCACTGACGGTTAGCACCCTCAGCTGTCAACTCTTTTTGGTCCAGTGATTTTGTCGGTCTCAACTGTCCCATAGACACAGAAAACAAGGATATTTGATATACCCAGCTTGTTGCCCCAGCAGCATGCACAAGATCTTCAAGTCCCCACACACTTGCCAACCATGGTCTTCATATTTAAGTTTACGAAGAACCAATTCCAAGTTCTCGTAGGTTTCCTTCAAGTATACGGAATGACCTACAGGTATGGAAACGTAAATTGTGGAGTAAAACTGCTTTGAGACTTCTTTTGAAGAATCTATAAAAAGACGCCATTGTTCTGAATCATATTGGATTTTAAATTGACCCATCAGACCTTCGACATCGATGCACTAAACCAACTTGTCTTCCTGGGCGAAGTAAGGAATGAACACCTTTTCACGATGTCTGAACCATGAAGATGACACTCCTGGCAACAATAAATTCCTGCTTTTCAGCCTTGATCCGAGTAACTCAGCGGCATCTTTGGGAAAATTCAAGTCTCTCACTAAATCATTCATCTCCTCCTGAGAAAACAATTTTGGTCTTGTATCATCTTCAAAGTCAGAACCTGATTCGTCATCTGGTTCAGGTATGACTTCACCTTCATTGGAGCTAGGTATCTCTTCCAAGGTAGCAGGGCGCTTGGGTACTGGTATATCTGTGCCATGGGGGATGGGATGAATTGCTGAGTGAAGATTGGGGTATGAAATGGAATGCTTCCATTTGGAATTAAACCCTTTCACATCACATGAACAAAAGTAACAGTCATCACTATGGTTCTTTTGCTCTCGCCATACCATAGGAATCCCATAACGGAAATATTTTTTCGTACCCTTGAACCAGTTTTGGAGGTCCTCAACACACCGTTTGTACACTTTATGATGCGCCCAAACTTTATCTTTATCTCTAATTTTTAGTCCAAAGTAAACAAAGTATACTTTTTTCACAAAGTCTGTAATATTCTGCTGTTGCTTCAACACTGTATATTCACCACAGAGGAAACAGAAACTGTCTGGCGAATTAATACACTTTCGTGGTGCCATAACATAACGGTTGAAGAATGACGAACTAACATGAATTGCGATGAAAAAGTGTGAACAGCCTAGAACCAAGAACCTGATGATGATTCGTGCACAAGTGTGGCATGCAGGAGAGAGCAGCTCTGTGTCTGTACACGAGACGTCACAGTGCTGGCCACGCCCCCTGCACTCACCGGAGATGCTGCTATCTGCCCTGTGTCTCCCTCCCACTGGATTCTTCAGGAAAGATTAACCCCTTCTACCATTAGAAGCACAGACTTAAAACTTGCTTAGCTTATGTATATATTGCTGACCATCAGATTTACAGTGCTATATTTTTTTTACATAACTCGGACAAACCCTTTAAGGTTTTTTTGACATTTTATATCTTAAATGCACTTATGTGAATTAATTAATAGTAATTTGGACTTTAAATTTGGTTAAAAACCCATAATATTAAAAAATACCAAAAATTTTAAAAAAACTGATAAATTTGAAGACAATTTTGCATGTTGTGGCAAATCATGACGTCTAGGAGTTTTTTCAATATTTTATTTGTTTTCAGCAGACCAAAATACATGGAAATTAGATGAAAAATAATCAAACAGCTTTTTAGTCACAGACCTGTGTTAAGATCTAAGACCCTCCTTTAGATGCATAATAGTGGATTATGCGTCCAGCTTTAACTTGGAAAAAAGTAATATTATTTATGCTCCAACACTCAATCTTTAGGTGCATAATAGTGGATTACGTGTCCAGCTTTAACTTGGGAAAAAATAATATTCAGCTATCAGATATATCACAAATGCTGTCCTAAAGTCTGATTTATCTTAGTACCACAGTATGAAACAAAATTGGACCAAATATGTTGTCTGTTTTTCAACTAGAAATTAAATCAGAAGTAAAGCCTAGGAAAAACCGTAATAAAATTTCTCTAATATTATTAAATGTGTAGCCCAACTGTATTAAGTGTGCATTAATTGCCACTGAAGAAACAGATATACTGGAAACAAAAATAAAGCAGCCACCAATTTTTGGGAGTACCTTTAATAATTGTATTCTGTGAAATTTACCTCTAATTAAACATGCATGTCTCACAATTAAGCAGAACTAAGTTCTTACTTAAGGAAGTGTTATATGCCAACCTACCTTCAGCTCTCTGACACAGAACCAAAATTCCCAAATTCATAGCTTAAGTTATAAATTGCTATACTAACTTGAATTGGGGAATTGTAGTCTTAACACATCTTCCCCTATTTTTGGGGAAAACCACACTTAAAAATGCTCAGTCACTCAAGCCCTGATACTTTCATGCCTGGGCTACTGCCAATGCAGTCTACATGGGGTTTACCTTTGAAGAATATTCAGAAATGACAACTAGTACAAAATGAGGCAGGCAGGGGATTGGGGGGGAGGGGCATAGGTTGTCCATGTTACAGTGGATGCTAGCTTGAATCCAAGTACAATTCAAGGTGATGGTTATCACCTTTGCAGCCCTTCATGACTTTAAATTGGACTTTAAATTTGGTTAAAAACCCATAATATAAAAAAATATCAAAATTAAATTCAGGCTCTCTGAGGAACCACCCTTTTCTGGCATAGTGCTTGCACTTTAGAATGATGTATACATATGTGCGAGGGGAACCTTTACCGTTATCACCATTTTCGTGTTGTTTATTTCCAGGAAGAACAGAAAGACAGGGGAGAACAGACCCAAAGGAATAACCCCCCACTTCTTTTATTAGACATACGAAGGATGGCACTGTGACAGCTGTATGTTGTGACAGAATAGATGGATTTATATTCCCTCCCAAACGACTATTCACCACAAACAGGCCGCGGCTCTTTCTCTCTGCTAAACTACAATTCCCAGCATCCCTCATCACCGGCTGGGCTGCTCGAGCTATCAAAGAGTTGTAGTCCAATCGCATCTAAAGGATTGATGATGCGCTTTGACCACCTCGCTGAGTAGAAGTTGCTGAGAGGAGCAGAGCCACCTCTCGCCATTTCCCCTTATCGCACAAGAGCTGCCTCCGTAGTCTATGTCGGCCCAACTCAGAAGCTAACCCACAATGCCCATAACCCACCGCGAAAAGTGAGGCTACGGGAAGTTGTTCGCATAACTTCCTGCTCCCATTAAGGCCGGTTACTCGGGGCCGCAATATTCACACGTTAAGATAGTCTTTCCCAACCTTGGCAACTTGAAGATGTCCAGACTTTAACTCCCAGAATTCCCCAGCCACCATTCGCGTTGCCAAAGTTGCCAAAGTTGGGAAACACTGCATTAAGCGCTTCTTAATACAACCCGACCTTTCTTTCCCATCCTTTCGGGAAACGATACACAAACTCCGCTCTCCCTCCAAAAGGGGGGGGGAGGGAAGCATTACCCACAATGCTTTGCTGTCCGGGTTCGCTTCGCCCGTTTCCGCTTCCTCACCTCCTCGGCCTCTTCGCCGCAGTTATAGCAACCCGAGCCGTCCTCATTTCTTGCCCCGCGTCCACCTCTCCGAGCTCGCTGGGGGAGCGAAAGCGGCCGCGCGCGCCTCGACCAATCAGCAGAGGGGCCTCGTGGGAGAGGATCCAATCAGCGAAGACGCCGTGTCAGCCGCACAACGTGCGAGGACGCTCTTCCCTCGCCGCGTGAAAGGGAGGAAGGACGGAAATTCGAAAGGGACAAAACAAAAGCGGTTGTCACGAAATGTGACTCAGCCAATTAAAGAGAAATTCCTTCCCTTTCCCCCCCACCTCCCCCCACCCCGCGACCAGGAGTGAGGTCGTTTTATCGGGCTTCCTCCTTTTCACGTCTTTGGGGCATGTGGGAGGAATCAGGGAGCCTCGCCCATATACAATAGTGACGTAGTGTCGGAAAAGTTTTTCCACCCGGCGGGAACAATGATCGGATTTTTAAAAGTGTATTTTTAATCTCACGCACAATCGAATAGCTCGTCTGTACTTTCCTGCCTCACTGAATCAGTGCAATACTCGCGTTCAGAGGCTGCCTCTTCCTTTTCTATCATGATGCAAGGAAGAGTGGAAAATTTCGAAGGTCTGGTTGGAATAAAGGTGGCTTTGATGACACAAAATGCACGTGTCTTCAATAGAAATACCTGGAACGAGTTTGAAAAAATGCTAAGAAACGCTCTTCTTTCATTCTGCCAAAACACCATCAAAAACAATTTTCCTCTGTAATGTTCAATCTATAAAGGTAAAGGTTTCCCTTGCACATATGTGCTAATCGTTCCTGACTCTAGAGGGCGGTGCTCATCTCTCTTTCAAAGCCAAAGAGCCAGCGCTGTCCAGAGACGTCTCCGTGGTCATATGGCCGGCATGACTAAAGGTGCAGGGAACACTGTTACCTTCCCACCAAAGGTGGTCCCTATTTTTGTACTTGCATTTTTACATGCTTTCGAACTGTTAGGTTGGCAGAAACGGGGGCACGTAACGGGAGCTTGCTCCGTTACGCAGCGCTAGTGAGTTGAACTGCTGACCTTTCTGATTGACAAGCTCAGCATCTTAGCCACTGAGCCACAGCGTCCCTTGTTCAATCTATAAAGCTCTATAAATGCTCCCTCTTTAGAGCATTTCTGCACTGCAGCCTTAAAACCAGCTGCAAAGAAAACTGGCTTTGAAATCTCTGTTCAGATTTCAACTATTCCTGTATTTTGATGACAGGCATGGAGCTGGTGTTTTGTCTGGATCGCACTTATTCCCTTGCTTCTTCACCCTTGGACCTGTGCAGAGGAAGCGAGTGCCAATCACTTTCGTTTTAGGTTTGTTGGATTCACTTGACAGATCAGAAGTGCTCAGGGTCTGTGAGTGGAATTGATGGCAAGGAGTAAAGTTGGTATTATGGGTGGTGTGGGAAGCCCCGCCACCCAAGAATGAAATATTTTGGGGATATTAAAAAGGAAGGGTAGAATATTTCCACTAAAGGAAAAATGAGAGGGGGACACTTAAGGGAGGCAGAAACTATCCCTGGTTTCTCTACCCTAAACAGAAACTGAATTTAGAAATGCAGATTTGGTAATCCATTCAGAAAGACTCGGTCAGGCAGAAACTTAGTTAAGTAACAAAGGTTGACAAATTAGCTCAGACAACTAGGATTTGCATTTCCCATTTTACCTATAGAACCAGCCATGACCTCTACATGACCCCATAGGAATTCAGAAGATATAAAAATCCACCCACTCTAAATTTTGTCAGCTGACACAGAATCATGTGGTTGGTGGTT
Organism: Thamnophis sirtalis; assembly: GCF_051295495.1. Lineage (NCBI taxonomy): Eukaryota > Metazoa > Chordata > Lepidosauria > Squamata > Natricidae > Thamnophis > Thamnophis sirtalis. The sequence continues at coordinate 150,500,779 of NW_028261383.1, read as the reverse complement.
CTGCTAAATTAATAAATGGAACCTTTCTTTCCAATCAGCCTCCAGCCTCCAGCCTCCATTTTATCCCAGTGCCTTTCTCCCGGCTTGGAAATGGATCAGGATATTTCTTCCAACAGTGGCATATAGGATTTTTCACCTTGCAACGTTTTAGGGACTAAGTATTAGCAACTGCCCATTAAATCTTGTGGCAGGGAATGCTACAAATCAGTTGAACATTGTATAATGTATAGCTATCATTCCTAAATCAGTTCTGAATCAGTTTCATTGGGTGACTTCATGTTCTGTTAAGAAGATAGGCAATATGGCGTCCTTTGAGCTCCAATATGCAGATAAACAATTCTTTTGTGCTCAGTGACTGCCTACCTGCCCCTTCTGCCTTTGATTGTTTTATTGTTTTTAAAGAAATGCGCCTTTGATTGTTTTATTGTTTTTAAAGAAATGCGTAGGAACTGATATGCTGTGAATTAAAATGCCAATCTCCAGGATCTTAATTTCCAAGAAATGATGCTGGGCTTTATATAGACCTGATAACCTGATTGATTAAGTGCTGGGACATCAGTACAAATTCTTAGTTATCACATAGATAGCCCTTCTCAGGAAGTTCTATCCCCAGCCTGGCCCTTATAGTTCTTACAGTGCACCCATCACATACACATCCATCCATGTTGTTGCTGATTGACTTCTTCCATTGTTCTCATCGTTCTTTGGACTTCTCGAAAGAGATGTGTCATATAATGTGTCCAAAATATGATAGCTTGAGCCTAATCATTTGTGTCTCAAGTGAGAACTTTAGATTGATTTGTTATACAAGCCTATTTGTTTTGTTTTCTTTGCGGTCCATGGTATTCTCAAAGAATCTTCTCAAATATTAAATCTCAAAAACATTAATGCTCTTTCTACCCTGCTTCTTCCACGTCCAATTTCCATTTCCACAGACTGTCAGAGGAAAACTACTGCCTACTTGATTCTGATCTTTGTAGGTATGGACACATCATGGCGTATGAATATCTTTTCCAATGACTTTATTCCTACCCTAACAAATGCTTATCTGCAACATATTTCTGATTCCTGGTTCCTTTATTGTTGATAGCCAATCTTCAAATGTATATGCTACCTACCAATAACTTCTTTATTAGCTAGAAAGTGAACTGCTGTACCTGAGGTTTTAGGGTTGTTGTTTTTTTTAAAGTTCCATTTCTTCACTGTGTTCCTTGACTCCCATTACTAGAGCTTCCAGATGATTTGTATTTTTAGCTATCAGAATTTTGTTGCTACTCAGTTGCTAACTTGTGTCTTTTCACAACCCCATGGACCATAGCACACTAGTTCCACCTGTTGTCTCCCAGAAACTCATGCTCACTATATTAATGATACTATCTAACCATCTCATCTTTTGCCATCTTCTTCTTTTGCCTTCAATCTTTCCCAACATCAAAGTCTTTTCCAATGACCCTCTTTTCATTTGGTGGCCAAAGTATTTGACCTTCCACTTTAGTATCTGTCCTTCCAAAGGATAGTCAGGGTTAATTGTCTTAGGATAGATTGATTTGATCTCCTTGCAGTCCAAGAGACTCTCAAGAGTCTTCTCCAACACAATTTGAAACATAAATTTGAAACATTAATTCTTTGGTGCTCAGCCTTCCTTATGGACAAATTTTCACAGGCATACGTTATTGCTGGAAGCTATCAATTTAGTGTTTATTTATTAAATGTATATGTCATCCATGATCTTCTTTTTCACTCTCTTCTTCCCATATTCTATCTCATATCTATGCACAAATGTTAAAAGCCTCATCATTCAAACTCAACAAAGAAAAATTCCACTAAGAAATAACAACTATTGAAAATCTTGGTCTTAAAATACTTTCAAATAATGTCCTGCAAGTTAATTTATCATTTTCTCTTTGTTTCCTCTAAGAAACGCCTTCATTAGTTTAACACTTTTGTTCAATTCTAACACCATAGCTAGTCACTTTCTCTAAACATAACAACAAAATAATATTTTCTTCTCTTATCTATAGATTTGCATAGTCATGACCTTTAACTGGGCAAAACACTGCATTATAGGGCAACAATTTTTGAACTAAGATACCTCAAATGTGCTAATTTACAGAATGTGTCCAAAATCTGGGACCTATGACTCCTGGAAGAATGAAATTTGGGGAAGTGGTGACTGCTTCAATGCTACTTATTGTTGTTGACTGATAGACTGCTGCTGCAGTCACATGACCTTCATTTACAATGTGACCATTTCCCAGCCAATCTCACAACCTCTGCCTACTAGGAAGGGAGGGGAAGGAGGAAGAAAGGAATAGAATGACAGATAAGGAGGAAGGAGAAAGGGAAGGAAGCAGAGAAGGAGGAAGAAAGGATGATGACAGAATGACAAGGAAGGAGGAAGAAAGGAACAGAATGACAGATAAGGAGGAAGAAAGGATGATGACAGAATGATAAGGAAGGAGGAAGAAAGGGACATAATGACAGAACGATATAAGGAGGAAGGAGAAAGGGAAGGAGGCAGAGAAGGTGGAAGAAAGGATGATGAAAGAATGACAAGGAAGAAGGAAGAAAGGAACAGAATGACAGATAAGGAGGAAGGAGGCAGAGAAGGTGGAAGAAAGGATAATGACAGAATGACAAGGAGGGAGGGAGGGAGAGAGAAGGAGGCATGGAGGGCCAAAGGAATATAATGACAGAATGACAGGAAGGAGGGAAGGAGAGAGAGAGAGAAGGAGGCAGAGAAGGAGAAAGAAAAGATAATGACAGAATGAGAGGGAGGGAAGGAAGGGAGGATTTCTGAGTCTCCCTGGCAGCTTCCCTCAAGAAAACTAATGGGGAAGCCAGAAGGAATTTGGAAGTTGAGTCTCTATATTTATCCCTTTTAGCTATTCAACTATCAAGCAGTTTCCCATGGAAAAAAATTTTTAAAAAAATTCTTAAGCTTGTAGTTAAGACTTTTTTCACTTAGGATCCAAGGAAATTCACCTGGTGCTGTAAAAGATGTTGATCCAAGTGTGTTGCTAATTCTTCAGATGAGCGTCAGAGGTGGGTTTCACATAATTTTACCACCGCTTCACCACACACCAGAAAAAAACGATCTTGAGTCATTTTTAATAATAATAAAGGCAAATAAAAAACAAACAAATGAGAAAGTTAATACAAAGAGTCAAAAGAGCTACTGTGGAAATGACAATGGGAATTGTATACCAGAGAGCTGATGAAAATGGAATCCAGAGAAACTGAAGAAATAGAAAACCAAATTATTGAAGGAAGGGGTGAAAAAAGGACAAATTAACTTTAAGTGTCATTCTTCAGAACTAAGGAAAACAGAAGACCTCACTTCCTGACTGATCGGAGATAGCTGATGACATGCAAAAGGAACCTGCTACTCTCAGCTCTTGCAGCTTATAGATAACAGCTTTAAAAATGCTGCCAAAAACCCAACAACCCCTTCAGGGCTTAAGCAGTCTTCAATATTGTGCCCTTTAGATAGATCCAGCCCAATGATAATGAAATGGAACTGGGACCTCTTGATGTTGGATTGCTGAACAGAAAGTATTTTTTTTTAATTATTAAAAGGCCCGACCAATTCAATTAGCCTCTGCTCTCCCCAGCTTGTCAACAGCAATTCTAAATTCAGAAACAACTAATACAGATTACTCAGTGGTCCTGTTTGCATGATGTATACTTGAGGAGGATAGGCAGATTATTTGGGATTATGGAAATTCTAAAATCAAATAATTGATTTATAAAGTGTTATTTTAGCCCCTCCAAAATCCCAAAGTGCTTTAGGATTAAACTAACTTCCCCACTGCACTCAACCAGTCTGCCATGACATGTGACTTCCTGGGGGTTCAAGTGACCTATTTCCTGACCATCACAGAGAGGACGCAACAACTGGATCTATCTAGGAAGGGTCTGTGGCTGTTTTGATGTACCCTTCACCAGAGGTGGTATTCAGCAGGTAGCGGGAATTTTGAGTAGCTTGGAGAACCGGCAAATACCACCTCTGACTGGCGCCGCCCCCATCTATTCTCTGCCTCCTGAGTCCCAGCTGATCGGAACGAAATGGGGATTTTGTAGTATCCTTCTCCTGGAGTGAGGAGGGAATGGAGATTTTACAGTATCCTTCCCCTGCCATGCCTGCCAAGCCATGCCCACAGAACCGGTAGTAAAAAAGTTGAATTCCACCACTGCCGTTTACCACCATAGTCATAGGAGAAGGGGCAGAAAATAGGATGGATAGGTGTGCCTTTGGTTCTGCCCATAGTGGCTACAAACCATGATTACAGTGCAACTTTCCTTCCTGATCCCGAGGACTGAAAAATGGTGGCTGTTCAGCTGATGGAATCATCCATGATTATGTGCATTGCTTGGAGGTTATCTGGAACACTGGGTCAGCTTCATTCTGTGTTTAGAACCAGAACAAAAGGTTATCAACTAGATATTCTTTAAGAAGATTGAGGCTGTTTCAGGAGATCTGCCGATCTCAGACAATTGCCCGTGATTCTCTAATTTCACCAGCAATAGAGAATGCACATCATCAATACATGAATGCTCTGTAGTCTATGGCATTCTTGCCTTTCTCAGAGGAATAAAAGGTTTTCTACATAGGGCTATAGTACTACATCTTTACTGGGAAACTCTGGTCAACTATTAGAGGACAATAAGGAAATGTAGAAAACCATGGTGGCACAGTGGTTAGAATGCAGTACTGCAGGCTACTTCTGCTGGCTGCCAGCTGGCTGCAATTTGGAGATCCAATCTCACCAGGCTCAGGATTGACTAAGCCTTCCATCCTTCCGAGATTGGGAAACTGAGGACAATGTGCTGACTCTGTAAACCGCTTAGAGAGGACTGTAAAGAACTGTGAAGCGGTATATAAGTCTAAGTGCTATTGCTATTGCTATTAGTAGGATTTTAGGAGCCTTAGGAGAGATAGCCTTATTAAAGTAGAATAAAATATGGATTAAGAATACAAAAGGGACAGTTAGAAGCCTGCTTAAAGGAAATGTCATCAGCCTCTAACCACAAGATGTTCTAGCCAATGTTCCTATGTCAAAAGTCCCAACCACAAGGTTCAGATAAAGTTCGTTAATGACACATAGTCCATACCTATAACAAAAGGAAAAGTGAGACCCTCATCTACTTATAAGGCTTTCCCTCCAAAATAACCAATAAGAAATGAGTTAAATATTTCCGTGTTGCAATGCTTTTGAGAATGTATAAGAACGTGTGCTTTGATGATGAAGGTTGTTCAGAATTTGCAATGTTAACTATTTTGCTAATTTTCTGAACCTGGCTGCCAAATAAACTTTTCCTGTATCCTGAAGTCTAAAGCCTGTCATTTTCTGCAACATTATCTTATGCCAAGGAGTCAGGCAAATGTCAATAAAATAATAAGGAAAACTAAGCTCACATCTTCCTAACAGAATTCACCTGAAGTTTGGGACAAAACGGAGATCACTCATTATATGCAGCACTTAAAGAATGTTTTTCCAGTCTTTTAAAAAAAAGCATTCTTAACCATTCATCTTATTAAATGCAATGTAGGTTATTCTGAACTGCTTTATTTGGGTTTTGTTATTGATCTTCAAGAAGTTAAGCCAGAAGAGAAGATATAAACTACTCAACACAGGCAGTCTCCAGCTATCAGGAAGATCAAAGCAATACAATCCTAGGAATTTTATGGTACCATAGATAGTTTATATTTCATTTTTCTCCAAAAGCAAAAGTTCTTGCAGACTTAACAAGAAAGAATTAATGTACCAAGGATTCCTGCATGCCAAAAAGCCTTTCAAAAATCAGCAACTGCTTTGTCTAGCTACTCTGCGTTAAGAGGACTAGATAACAGTCTTCCATTTTTATTTTACATGTTGATAGATCTGATGTAGGATTGGGAATAATCCTAACCCAATAATCTGAGGATGGGGAACATCCAATTCTTTGTCTTCCAAAAAGTTACTATCTAAAAAAGGGTACACAGCTGTGAACCTATGGCACACATGCCGGAAGTTCTCCGGCCTGTCGATCTCCGGGTACGCTTCAAGGTGCTACTCGTCACCCATAAAGCCCTTCATGGTAGTGGATCTGGGTACTTGAGAGACCGCCTACTGCCAATCACTTCCATTCGACCAATTAGATCTCACCGATTAGGCTTCCTCTGAGTTCCATCCGCCGGTCAATGTCGACTGGCAACCACGCAGAGGAGAGCCTTCTTGATGGCAGCTCCGACCCTATGGAACGATCTCCCCGTGGAGATTCGTACCCTCACCACCCTCCAGACCTTCCGCACAGCCCTTAAAAACTGGCTATCCCGTCAGGCCTGGGGCTAAAGATTGCAACCCGCCCGAATGGTATGAATGTTGTGTTTTAATGATGTATTGTTCTATATGTTAAAAGTTTGTTCCCCCCCCCCCTTTTTAAGTTGTAAGCCGCCCTGAGTCCCCCCAGGGAAAAGGGCGGCATATAAATAAACTTAAATACAAAAATACAATACAATACAAATACAAGTGGCACGCAGAGCCATCTCTCCAAGAACACCGGTCGTCACCCATTGCTCCTCTGGTTCTGGCTGGTCTTCTTGCACGCAGGAGTGCTGGAAACCAGAAGAGCAACTCCCTGGCTCACAGGATTGCGCCGGTCACCTGGTCTTCTGGTTTCTGGCGTGTGCATGCACACTGGGCAGCAGGCCTTTGCGCACGCATGTGTGCCAGAAACCAGAAGACCAAGGGGCCAGCGTGCATGCCAGAAACTGGAAGCTCAGCTTCCCAACGTGCACATGCGCCCTGGAGAATTGTTCTTCTGTTTTTCCGCGATCCTGTGCATGCACACTGGGGAGCTGCTCTTCTGGTTTCTGGTGCTCCCCCACAAGTGTGTACACTCCCATTTCGGCACTTAGTGCCAAAAAGGTTCGCCAACACTGATGTACAGTTATCATACAAAATAAGATGGAAAAAATGGAAAATTTCAAGGTTATCTTTGTAGTTCTGAATTCACTGTAGCCAAAAGCCACAAACTACTAGTTTGTTTGAAAAAGAAACAAAGGCTAATAGGAGACTCAGCTGTTGATGTCTGACAGTTTACAAGTTTGTACAGTAGTTTATCATTACTGGGAGAAACACAATCACGTGGCTGGTTTTCTCTCTAGTTTTGGAACTGACCCAGAGATTGCTATCTGCAAAATTGATATCAGTGAGTCCAGCGGAAATCTTGAGGAACATCCCCTGGTCACTAAAATGGAAGGGAAGGGATATGACAGAATGGAGACGGTAGACATGGTCTGCCATGCTCTCATGTGACTTCCCAGACATCTAACCCACTTGCCATTGATAATCTGCATTTGGGAAAAGCTATGAGAATCATCAGATATCTTTTTTCACACTTGCCTCGAATCTCTTACCCAGGGGAGGAGGAGTTGAAATGAACTAAGGAAACTAGCAAGAAAGGGTTGTAGTTGGAAGGAATGAGAAGGAGAAAAAGGTTACCAAGCTATTCATGCCAAAGGAATGTACTACTTTCATCTTCTCTCTCTTTCTCTCCCTCCCCCTCCCCCTCCACTCCCCCCCTCCCTCCAATATATTCACCTTGGTCTATTCAGGGGTGGGAAACTATTGCTCTTTTATGACCTGTGGACTTCAACTCCCAGAATTCTTGAGCCAGCATGGTTGGTTCAGGAATTCTGGGAACTGACGTCCACAAGTTATAAAGGGGCCGCAATTCCCCTTTTCTGTTCTAGATCGTGATGGATTGATGCTTCTTTGTGCTGCCTTCTCTTCATTATCATTCTGGGGCTTCATTGCAGGCATTTCAGGAGGAGGCAAGAGAAGGCAGCAGAAGATGGGAAACATTTGATTTCTGGTGAGCTGCTTATGTATGCAGCGTTCCAGAAACTAAACCTTTCCCACTTTTTCCTGACTTCCAGGACCTTCTAAGAAGGATTTGTGGATCAGTTTGTTTCTATTGGCGGAAGTTTGCAATTCAAAGTTTTGTAAGTAGAGTAATATCTGTATTCTACTATCCCTGGTATTGTCACATCAATTATACACACTTTTTCCCTTTCAACCAACCACTTTCTTGTTATGTGTTTAGTATTTGGAAATCCCACAATATTTTAACCTGCTTATTTTTGACTACTTTTTCAACTACGGTATATGTTCCCAGCAATTTTACATTATTACATTATTATTGGCACATGAAAATTTTTACAGATGTTCCAGTGAATCATTTTGGGAACTGTGTTATGTCATTTTTTAAATAATCATTTTATATGATCTTGCATGAGCTTGAGTACTGTATATAATCTATTGTTCCTTCTGCTTCTTTGCACAATCTGTACTTTGAATCATTTACTGATTTTTCAAATTTTGGCTGTGATTAATACAATCAGCTTTCAAATAGCTTGCTCTTGAGCAGCCAAAAATAGGCCTTTAGTTTCCTTACAACTGTCCCAGTTGTAAGCCATTGCCAAGTTTTATCTTTACCTGGTTTCCCCTCAGTCTTTTGCAGAAACAGAAAGCTTTTCCTCACAAGCATTCTGTTAATGTTTTTATTAAATCATTTATATTTGTGTTTTATTTCCTGTACATTCAGTAAACTCCTGTAAACTTGCATCTGTGCTTGTTTTGTGCTGTCTTTTACATAATCAGCCAATGTATGGTTTTCCTTTTCAACAGTTTGTTTGACTTGAACTAAACCTCTGCCTGCATTTTTGCAGGGCAGGTTTAATCTATCACTATCATTACAGGAATGGAATGCATAGATATGAAGTGTAGGTGAGTGAATGTAAATAGGAATATGGGTAAATGTGTATTTAACTGGGCACCCTCTTACTCAGGAGAGAGTTGTGAAGAGGAGCGAAATGAGTTGGGCCATAGTTTGTCAGCTAGTGGGAGGAACTGGTTAAGGTGACGCTGTTAGACTGGATGGTGTTAGTGGCTTCAGGCTCCCAATGCTGTTGAAGGCAGGGCTAAGCACCATGGGCTAAGCACCATGGGAGCTTATCACTATCTCCAGGCTGTTAGTAAGACATCCACAATACCAAGGTAGATGGAGGGACCCTAGCTAGGGGAGTCAGGAGGCAAGAATTAATGGAGATCAATGATTCTGAGGTCTTGGGGTGGATCAATCTATTAAAGTTGTGATGGGAATAGGATAGTTTGACAGGAGACAAAGGGTGGATCGCTCCCAAGGAAGATGTCTCTGATGTTTGGTACCAATCAATCAGAATAGAACTAGAAGGGACCTTGTGGGTCTTCTGGTCCAACCCTCTGCTCAAGCAGGAGATCGTATACCATTTCAGACAAGTGATTGTTCAGTCTCTTCATAAAAACCTCCAGGGATGAAGCACTCACAGGTTCTGAAGGCAAGCTGTTCCACTGGTTAATTGTTCTCACTGACAGGAAATTTCTCCTTAATTCCAAATTGTTTCTCTCCATGATTGGTTTCCATCCATTGTTTCTTGTCTTGTCTTCTGGTGCTTTGGAAAATAAATTGACCCCCTCTCCTTTGTGGCAGCTCCTCAAATATTGCTATCATGTCACCCTCTAATTCTTCTTTTCTCTAAACTGGACATACCCAGTTCCTAAAACCACTCTTCATATGTTTCTATACTCCTGCCCAGATTTTGGTTAACAGACTGACAGAGAGCCAGGCTTTTGGCTGTAGTTTCCTAATGCCAGATTGTTTAATTAAAAAAACACATCCTCTTATTTGTGATCTCATTAGTGAGGAACAGGCCAGCCTGGCACACATTACTGAGCTATGGCTATGCCTGAGGTGAGGAAAGGATTGTCCCTGAGGGTGAAATTTAGCAGGTTCTGGTAGGTTCTGGAGAACCACTAGAAGAAATTTTGAGTAGTTCGGAGAACCGGCAAATACCACCTCTGACTGGCCCCAGAGTGGGGAAGGAATGGGGATTTTGCAGTATCCTTCCCCTGCTATGCCCACCAAGCCACGCCCACAGAACCAGTAATAAAAAAAAATGAATTTCACCACTGGTTGTCCCTCTTAGAAATGTGTCTGACCAGGTTTAGAGTATGGCATCAACCAAGACCCAGAGCAGGAGAGAGGGAGTAACAGTTGTCATCTGGGAATCTCTGTTGGCTTTCAAAAGTGCTGTTCACAAGTTGCCAGTTGTGAGACACTGTTTTTGAAGGTAGACTCATGAGATCTGTTGGAACTGTTACTACTCTACCAGTCTCCTTGCTGTGTAACAACTTCCCTTTCTGAGCTGCTGGAACAGAGGTTGTGTTCAACAGGTTCTGACCTGTTCTGGAGAACCGGTAATGGAAAGTTTGAGTAGTTCAGAGAACTGGTAAATGCCACCTCTGACTGGCCCCACCCCCATCTATTCTCTGCCTCCTGAGTCCCAAATGATCAGGAGGGAATGGGGATTTTACAGTATCTTTCCCCTATCATGCTCACCAAGCCATGCTGTGCCCACCAAGCCACGCCCACAGAACATTAAAAAAAATGACTCCCACCACTGTGCTGAAGACTCTCTTGGTTTTGGCTGTGGAGTTCCTCAGGCTTATAGCCCTTGGGGACTTCAGTCTGACATCTTTCATCCCCTGTGTTGGAAGCATCTTGGAAGTTCATGGCCACCATGGTGATCATGAGGCTTGCCTTATCCCAGATCATTTATGGCCCAACTTGAAATAGTGGTCACACACTGTATATGGGTTGTTGTTTTTTGTCAGAGTAGTGGCAATGTCATCTCATGGTTAGGGTTTGTCCTCTCTGTTCATGGTCAGTTAATGCCCTAAATGACTCTGGGATTCTCTTATGCTACCCTTTTCCACAGGAAGATGCAACCTCATCTATTGGTCTACCTCTGCCAACTGATTTCAACGGCTTCCAAGAAGTTTTGTGCATAATCCTGCTGAGACCCTGGGCATTGCCCTGAGTAGGTGACTGAGGCCTCTAAGAAGATCGTGCCTATGAGACCTCTCTTGGCCTATCACTTCTAATATTCCTCATGTCTGACAGAGGAGTTGAGGGAGTTGAAAAAGATCAGAAGATGTTTTAGAGCACCGCTGGAGAAAGAGGAAGGATGAATCCAATCAACCATGAATTAAAGCCACAATTACTAACTGTGGTAATATTTCTCCACTTTTGTTGCCTCTGCAGAGAACCACCTGGCAGCCCTGTTTAGAATTACTTGCACCTACTGGATAAGAGGAATTCAGAGATTCACCTTCAGAGGAATTCTTGGCGCACCTGTTGGATAAAATTTGCTTGGATCCATTCTCAGTTGGAGAACAAACATGGTGCAGGCCCTTTGTTGATGCCCAGGGAACGCACTTGCCAAGTTATTTGGGAACATTGGACCTGAGGAACTGGACAGGGTCCTTGGGACTTTAAGTGGGTCATTCTGTAAATTAGACCCATGCCCCTCCTGGTAGGTCAATGATACTCAGGAGGTGACGTGGATAGGTCCTAGCAATGGTTAATCCAGCCTTGAGGGAGGGAATGTTCCTGGTACCATGTAAAGAGGCACTGGTATATCTTCTTTCCAAGATGTTGTCACTGAACTTTACCGTTCTGGCCAATTTTGTACTTTAAAAAAAATTTAATACTGTCATATTTTATGATTCTGCTTTTTATGCTTATTTATTGCTGTAGTGTATGGCCTAAATAAACAAAAAAAGCATAATATAAAGGTATACAAAAGTATAAAGATTCCCCCTCACATGTGTGCTAGTCGTTTCCAGCTCTAGGGACGGTGTTCATCTCAGTTCCAAAGCCAAGGAGCCAGCGCTGTCCGAAAACATCTCCGTGATCAAGTGGCCAGCGTGTTTAAACACCGAAGGTGCACAGAGCGCTGTTACCTTCTCACCAAAGGTGGTTCCTATTTTTCTACTTGCATTTTATTACCTGCTTTTGAACTGCTATGTTGGCAGAAGCTGGGACAAGTAACAAGAGCTCACTCCGTTACGCAGCGCTAGGGTTTCGAACTGCTGAACTGCCGACCTTCTGATCAACAAGCTCAGCATCTTAGCCACTGAGCCACCGCAGCCCCATGCAAAAGGACAGCATGCAAAAGGACAATATAAATGACAGACAGAGTAAAGCAGATAGAAGAGTCAAATAAAATGGGTATCAAATCCATTTTTATTCTGATTATTTCCATCCTGCCTTTAATGTTCTCCAGAAATCTCATCAATACAAACAGTAAAGACAGGAACTAAAACAGATGTTTCAGGGAAAAGAAGGAGGTGGTTAAGCCACAACAGGATATTAAAAATAATTAGCCTGCTATGTTATGCAACTGATATTTGTTCCTTCGTTCTTTTGAAATCGAGAGTGAAGCAATAAACACAGAAGCCAAGTCCCAAATGTGCCTCGGGTTACTCATTACATGATTTTTCTTCCCTTCCCACCTTACCCCTCCCAAACACACGTTTTCAGGCAAAGGGACATGGAAAAGAAAGATGTTGTAATGAGTTCAGGAAGGTCAAATGTGTCATGTGAATTTCATAGCCGTGTGCAGTATCTTTCTATGCAATTTTGGATCATTAGGAAAACAGGAAGGGGATATTTCCTAATGGGTTTGGGTTTCACTTGACAACATTTGGAATCTCCGCCAAACTAGCCATGTGCCTTTCTAGCCAGAACTTGCCATGACATCCACTGACAAGATGGCTGGATTCAGCCCTGGGTCAGGAGGTGAATCCAAGAATAGGAAAGAGTCTTCCTGGCTGTAAAAGGGACGTGGTGGCTCATGGCTAAGATGCTGAACTCGTCGATCAGAAAGGTCGGCAGTTTGGCAGTTTGAATCCCTAGTGCTGCGTAAAAGAGTGAGCTCCCATTACTTGTCCCAGCTTCTGCCAACCTAGCAGTTCAAAAGCCCGTAAAAATGCAAGTAGAAAAATAGGGACCACTTTGGTGATAACAGCACTCCGTGTGCCTTCGGTGGTTAGTCATGCCAGCCACATGACTATGGAGTTGTCTTCGGACAGCGCTGGCTCTTTGGCTTTGAAACGGAGATGAGCACCGTCCCCTAGAGTTGGGAACAACTAGCACATATGTGCGAGGGGAACCTTTATCTTTTATCTTTACATTCCTGGCTGTAATGGGAAGAGAAACAGGAGGCAGAGCTGCAATCAAGCCAATGGCCAGATAAAAGAAATCTGAGTCTGGGCCAGAGCTGTCCTCCCTAATTCTCATAAAGATAAAGGGAGGGAACAAGGATAAGCACATCAGACTTGCAAGCTTCTGTTACAGCACGGGTGTCAAACCCATGGTGTCACATTGCCGTCACGAGATGTTTCGCGATGTTTTTCCCCTGGGGTGGGCATGGTCTGCGCATGACGCATCTGGCCCGCCAGCCACCAGTATGACAATCTTGTGTTACAGTAACCTTATTTTAAAATTAGTATATCTTGGTGTGTCTTTGATTTCCAAGTCTTGTTTGGAAAGTCTTGGAGAACTAGTATTGGCTAATTCTACCTAGGTGATTTGCCATGAATCAAAATAAATATAAAAATGACACCCCCATTTCCCCATTTGTGTGAATTACAAGTTTGTTTTTCTGGCTGTCCCTCTCCTTTCTTTCTTTCCTGCACAATTTGCTTGCTTATTTTAAAATCCCATCCTGCTTTTCTTCTGCTTAGTTAAGACAACTGGGTATGACCACTCAGTGCTGATATGATGGAGCAGCTGTCCTTAAATGACCTTAGAAAAAGGCTAAGCAGGGTTGGAGCTGATTAGTTCTTGGACAGCATCCGGAACAGCTGTGCATTCAAATAGCCCTGCCTGCTAGCTTCCCCTTTAAAAAAAAAAAAAGAGAAGTATAAATGCATTGTAGTTATACTTTTTTATGCTCTTTAAACTGTCTTTACAAATATATGTATGTAGAAATGAAGATTTATCCCAGTGATGATGAACCTTTTGGCACCAAGTGCCCAAACCAGAATGTGCGTGCATGTGCGTGCGTTGGAGTGCTGGAAACCCAAAGACCAGCTGGCCGGTACATAGGGGCACATCTGCCAGCTGGTCTTTGGGTTTCTGGCATGTGTATGCACACTGGCCAGCTGGTTTTTGCATATGCCAGAGCACTGAAAACCTGAAGACCACCTGGCCGACACGCATATGCCTGTTTTTTGACCCGAAAAAAGGTCTGAAAACAACCTTGAAAACAGCCTGAACAATGGTCTCATGTTTGGCCATTTTCAGACCGTTTTCTGGAGTTCCAGCGAAGACCTGCTGGCGCCGCAAACCAGAAGAGCTGCTGGCAACAGTGTCCATGCCCACAGAGATGGCTCTGCGTGCCATCTGTGGCACCTATGCCATAGGTTCTCCATCATGGATTTATCCTCATGCCATCAGGATTTATGGATGTGAATCATAACAGTTGTTCAGTTAGTAACAGAGATGGAAGGGTTTATGCAATCACAATTGTACCAAAACCTTTAGTGCAAAATAGCCTTCCTTCCCTTCTTCCTTTCCTTCCTTTCTTCCTACATTCCTTCTTTTCTCCCTCCCTCCTTCCCTCCCAGTGTAGGGGGATTCAAATATGTTTACTACCAGTTGTGTGGGTGTGGCTTGGTGGGCATGGCAGGGTAAGGATACTGTAAAATCCCCATTTCCTCCCGATCAGCTGGGACTCAGGAGGCAGAGAATAGATGGGGGCAGGGCCAGTCAGAGGTGGTATCTGCAGTTTCTCCAAACTACTCAAAATTTCCACTACTGGTTCTCCAGAACTGGTCAGAACCTGCTGGATTCCACCTCTGCTCCCTCCTTCCTGTCTCTCTGTTTGAATAAGCTCACAATTATGAGCACACAGAGTTCTTTCATCATATCACTGTTATGCCAAGTTGGAGCATGTGAATTCTATAGGAATATAATGTTGGGAAACTGCCCTAGGAATTTGCCCTCCTCTGGCTGTTTATTAAAGTTTTCTACAATGGCATGGCAGATTTTAAAACTGAAAATTTTGAAGCAAGAATAAGCAAAAGGGTGCCCAGTGGCATTTCCCCTAGTGCCACTTGGATTGCCTACCCCGCCTGACTTAATTTTTTAAATATTCTTTGAATGAATCTAAATAAATGAGAAGCTGCATTGTAGGTATGTTGCAAAATCAAACACCAGCATTTCCATTTCTGTAGAAGAATGCATCTTGGTTGCACATGGTCCTCAAAGTTTTATTTCCCATGTTATTGTTTGAACTTGCCCAGAAAAATCTTCTCCCAAGTGAACATTCTGACTTTAACAGGAGGAGCCTGAGAAAAGTTGAAAACTTGCATGGCTCCATTAGGTCCACTGCAGAATTGTCCTGTCCTATCCAAGCACAGAGCTTTGTGGTTCACTGGCCATGTCTACTGTGGTTGCTGGAGGTAAAATAGCTTCCTGTCAGCCCATATTTTGTGTGTGGAGGAGCTGTGAAGAGATCCTAAGTGGTTAGAAGGCCAATGGAAAATAATTTGACTACTGGTACTCAATCAGGATTTTATTAATATCTTAATAGAATAGAATAGAATTTGTCACTTTAAATGTACACTAATCAGCATACATTAAAATGAAATTTTGTTGCATTGTCAAAAGATAACCATTATGCGTATACCCACATATATGACATAGAGAAACATCAGAGTCTAGTTCAAATGTATACATATAAATGGCAAAAAATAAATAAAAATCCTGCGGATTTACAAGATGGGTGGCATAAGGAACAAAGCTGTTACAGAATCTAGTAGTCCTGCTGTAGATACTTCAAATCCATCTACCAGAGGGGAGCAACAGAAACGGACTGTCAAGTGGGGTGTATGGGGTCTCTAACAATACTTCGAGCTCTAAGCACATAACCCTTATAAGCAGTATCCTGAATAATAGGAAGCGAGCTCCCTATAATCTTCTCAGCTGTCCTCACCATTCTCTGTATGGACCTTCTATTTGGCTGTCCTTACCACTCTCTTTGTGGACCTGCTACCACCAAACCAAACAGTGATGCCATTTGATAAAACACTCTCAATGAGACCTCTGTAAAGAGTAGCCAGACCAGAAGGAGAAAGATGTGCTCTCCTCATCCGATGCAGGAAATGCAAATGCTGGTTTGCCAGCTTTCCTAAAGATAACGTATGAACAGAGCAAGTCAGATTATTAGATATCTGGACCCCCAGGAATATAATACTGTTGACCACCTCCAGTGGGAAGGCTGATGTTAAGCCCACCCTTGACATCAATTGTGTGACAGACAACATGTTCTCGGACTGCAAAGATAGTAAAACACTGTCTACTTGGGGGTCTATCATTTGAGTTGTTCAAAGTTCAGATAAAGAAAATAAATTAAAGCCAACTGAGAAGTGGAGAAAATATACTTAACAAACATCATATATTCCATAAAATTAGAGTTGAACACAGGTCTATCAAGTGGTGAGAATGTTTTTTTTTGGTATACTTTTTTATTTTCCGTTTTCATAACATACAATTACATGTATACTATACATAGCCAGTATCCTATAGTATTAAATAGTAATTACATCAGTTCCTCTTGTCATCAACGCCCAAAAAGATAAAAACCTATTATTAGCTCTTCTGCTCTCCATACACCTCTTTCTTCTACCTCTCTCCTACCTCCTATCTTCCCTCCATCATCCTTTCCTACTCTAATTCCCCTTCCTTTCTCCTTCTCCTCTCTCTACATTCCACTCCTCCTTATCCTCCTCATCTTCCCCCCTTACCCTCTCTCCTATCCCTGTCTTCCCATCTTTCTTCTCCCTTCTGTTTCCCACTCTTCCTCTCATTGGTGTATTTCCGCTTCCATATCAATATACTTAACATATCCTAGTTTTAAAGAAAAAATAAAATAAGAGAAGACAGTATACATGTGGAATCAAATTACATTAAAATCTAACACCTCTCGTCAAACCTAATATATATCCCTCCCTCCCCCCTCCCCCCACCCCCCCAGCCTTCCCTCTCCCGACTTCCCAGAACCCATACACGGTATAAATCTTTAACAAAAACAGTCTCTAAAATATATTGGAAAAAAGAATAGAGAATTGATAACATCTTTACATTGAACTTAGCTCCTCCTTGCTAAGCTAGCTTTAAACAATTTATATCATTCCTGATCTTGATCAGGAATGTTTGTTTGTTTTTTGCTGCTTGTTTTTCCTCCAGAATGGTCAAATTTTCTTCTAAAGCACAATCCAGGTCTATCTGGACCTGTTAAATATCTTCTATTTAACATTTTCTAGTGGTGTTTCCATACATTTCAAGGAGCTATATAAAGGTAATTATAGGAGAATATAAAAGTAATTAATTTTGTACTTTTATAATTGATTAGTATCATAGTACTTAGTGAACAAAAACATGAAAAAGCTAAGTAGGGTTGAACCTGGTTAACACTTGGATGGGAGATCACCAGGCAATTCCAGGGCCATAGGTAAAAAGAAATTCCTAAAGAAGGCAATGGGAATCTATTTCCATATTGCTGTTATCAAAAATATGTCTATGAAGTGACAAAGAGTTGAGGTTCCTCCTTAATATAGACATAACATGTGATCATTTTTATGGCAGTCCTTATTGATGCAATTTCATGAAACAGTTTAATTGATTCTTTTCTCAATTACATTAAAATGGTTATGCCAGCAAATCATAGGTCAACTGTGTTTTGCCTTTGGATTTCCCAGAATTTGTATTCTGAGAATCTGAAAAAAACTGTAACACGAAAGTTGTAATCAGTAAGAGTTGTGATTAAATTGAGGCTGCTCCCCTCCCGAGGAAATTAATCAGTGTGATTAGTATTGGTGGGATTTGGCAGTCTCAAAGTAGAAAAATAGGATATACATGTATGTGTTACATGTAGTAAATACATGTACACCAGAGGTGGGTTCCTACCAGTTTGCACCTATTCGGTAGAACCGGTTCGTGAAATCTACCAAACCGGTTAGAAGAGGTTCCACCAGTGGACCCAGAAAGCAGGCCACACCTACAGAAGAGGTTCCAAAATTTTTTGAAACCCACCACTGATGTACACACACATATAGTATACATATAAAGGTGTGGGAGGGAGGGGGGAAAGAGAGAGGCAGACATATTTCTCAACCTTGGCAACTTTAAGATACTGTGTTTCCCCAAAAATAAGACTGGGTCTTATTTTCTTTTGGGCCCCAAAATAAGCACTATGGCTTATTTTCAGGGGGTGTCTTATTTTTGGCCCATGTGTGTGAGGCCCACTTCTTATGCTTTCTCGCAGCGAGGCAGGAGGCCTTGTGGCATGGCAGTGCTACCATTGTGAGGTGGGGGGATGGAGCTGCAGCCTGCACTGCTTATCTCAGAGCCCCCACAGCCAGGCCAGGCATGTCCCAACACCTGCCTCACCTCGCGGCGGTAGCTCCAGCAGCCCCGCCCAGCAGGACCTTGTGTGGCCGCTGGCCTGCTTCTGTTTGCTTATGGCTGCAACGGAGCAGGAGGCTAAGCGATGCACCAGTGCTGCAGCCACAAGGTGATGTGGTGGGGTGGAGCTGCCCCACATGCCCTGCACCAGCTTATCTCAGAGCGACTGCAGCCAGGCCATCTGTGCCCTGACGCCTGCCAACACCTGCCACAGCACCATTACACCATTTGGCCTCCTGCTCCACTGTGGCTGCGAGCAAGCAGACGAAGTGGGCCAGCGGCCACGTGGACTCCTGCTGCACATGGCTGTTGGTGCTGCTGCCACGAGGCAGGTGTCAGGGTGTGGATGGCCTGGCTGTGGGGGCCCCTGAGATAAGCTGGTACGGGGCGCGTTGGGCAACTCCACCCCCACTTCACCATGTTGCCGCTGCACCACAAGCAACCAGATGGATTGGGCGGCCAGCTGGCTGTGCAGGCTCTTAAGTAGGGCTTATTTTGGGAGTGGGGCTTATATTAGGCACACTCTTAAAACATGCTAGGGCTTATTTTTTTGGGATTGCTCTTATTTTCATGAAAATAGGGCATAAAGACTTCAACTCCCAGAATTCCCCAGCCAGGTTGAGAATCACTGAGAAAGAGGAGATGAGTGGGTGTGGGAATCAACGCAAAACACCTAATATGCAGGACTGACCATCAAAGTGCCTGGATTTCCTCTCTTGTGTGGAGTGTTAAACCAGTTATTCTCAAGCTGACAAAATACACTGACGCATTGCAAAAGAATGGCGACTCTGCCGTGATACCAATTAAAGGTTGCATACTGTGAAAGTGAAGCATCTGTTGACGGTGCCATTGCCCGCTGCTTCCCTGCATGGTGTCTTTTTCTATCCTTGCCTTCTTCCAGCCAGCTGTGTGGTAGTAAAGAATTCTCTGCATTGAGTTAGGCTGCCTTGCTGTACAGATCAGGAGAGGAAGCAGCTGTTTTTCCACAGGTCTTACATTACTCTGGCCTTGTTGTGAATACATTAGGAAGTTCAGAACAAGGACTCATGGAGAGTCACAGGGAGCTGGACTCATAATAAGGGGATCAAGTAGTACTAAGCCATTTATTAGGCCTTCATTGTATCAGAAGTTTTAAATCGGACAACTCAGCACTCTGATCTTTCTTCTCCACCGCCATTCTAATCATGCTCTATCTCTATGGTGTGCCGCCTTCCTCCAGCAAAGCAGATAAAACAAAACAAAAAGAAATGAAAACCTCAGAGAAATCCAGCAATAATCATATAATGGGGGCACAAAATAAGAAGAATACCATACATCAGCTAGTCAGAACAAAAACCCCAGCGGCTGGACGGGAACTGACAGTGGGACATCAAATGTCACACCAGTATGTTTTTGTGGTGACTCAATGGAAAAGGTCCTACAATGGGGAAAAGTGAAATAAATGAATGGTTTGGAGGCTGAAGAAGTTTGGTTCTTGGTGATCTGAGATTCCATTCTCAGGAGAGTTTTCCTTTAAGAGACTTTGGGAGGCTTGGATGAGGCTAATCCAAGCACAACCAGATACCAGTAATCAGTACAGGTAGTCCTCAATTTACAACAATTCATTTAGTAACTGTTCAAAGCAGTGGTGGGATTTCAGCCAATTCGCACCTATTCGGGGGAACCAGTTGTTAACTTTCTAAGCAGTTCGGAGAACCAGTTGTTGGAAGAAATCTTATTTTGGTTTTTTCCCACTTTACAGGGATAATCCTATAAGGGAGGCTGGAGGGAAACATTCTGGTGTTGTTTCTAGCCTAATCTTTATTGCCCTGCTTACAGAAACTGCTTCTCCGGTTAACATTACATTGTCACAGCTAAGGCGAAGCGTCCATCAATGTGAGTGGCGTTGAGTTGGCCACGCCCACCCAGTCACATGACCACTGAGCCACGGCCACGCAGCTGGTCATTAGGGCAGAGAACCGGTTGTTAAATAATTTAAATCCCACCACTTGGTTCAAAGTTACAACCATACTGAAAAAAGTGACTTACGACCGTTTTTCATATTTACGACTGTTGCAGCATCCCCATGGTCACATGACCAAAATCCAGACATTTGGCCATTGGTTCATGTTTATGTCGGCGGTAGCGTCCAGGGATCATGTGATCATCATTGTTTGCGGCCTTCTGGCAAGCAAAGTCAATGGGGAAGCCAGATTCATTTAACAATCCAGTTACTAACTTAACAGCTGCAAGGATTCACTGAACAACTGTGGCAAGAAAGGTCATAAAGCAGGACAGAGCTCACTTAACAACTGCCACACTTGGCAGCAGAATTTTTGGGCTCGACTGTGGCTGTATGCCGAGGACTAAGTGTACACTAGACAACGAAGAAGAGCTACTGAGAGAAACTAGAGCTTTTATTTATCCCCAAATTTTTTTTTCATAAAAAGTATATAGATGAGAGAAATTTGATTTTGGTTTGTTTCCTTCTGTTTTCCGTTCACAGCTTCGTACTTCCAGTCAAGCGGCCTTGGAGGTCTCACCTCCAAAGCCCTCCTCGGGAGTCCCATTTCATCAGCTACTTTTTCTGAAGCAACCCTTTCTGCCCACCCAAGAAGCCTTCTGCTGACTAGATCCATAGGCATTGTCAGCATGACAAAGGAAAGAGCTCTCTTCTAGCCACCTCAGTAGATTTCAAGCCCACTTTGGCCACTGCTGTCCACTCAATACTGAGCCAATGCTGGCATGACATTTACTGACCTCTATCCTGCCTCTCGTGCCTCAGTTTCCTTTTTGTCTCTGCCTCAGCTACCTGATTCCCCCCCAAAGGAATGGGGGACAAAGCCTAAGGGATTTTATATATCTTCAGAGGGGCTTTATATCATGCCAGAATAAGGAGAGAGGCTGGATGCAGGAACGCTTCTGATATTTGCCTGCAGCCCATGCCTCATGAATTCTTCACATATGCTGACCAGATTCACAGTTCTCCTTAATATCTCTTGTTTCCTTTTGTCTCAATGTGATGCATAAATCCAACTTTTCTGATTTATAAGTCAGAGCTTTTTATGGACAAGGTATGAACGAGGCTATTATGGTTTATTCAACCTCTAGATGTGATGGGTGGCACATAAATCTAATGAGCAAACAAACATACAATGTTAAAATTGTTTTAAAAGCCAGAGGTTAAGCCATAAGCTAAAAACAAGAAACCGTGAGTTCTAGTCTCACCTTCGTCTGAAAACCAACTGGGTAACTTTGGGGCAGTCACTCTCTCTCAGCCCAACCTACCTCACAGGGTTGTTGTTGTGAGGGAAATGGAAGAAGCATTAGGTATGTTCGCTGCTTTGTGTTATTTATAAAATAACAAAGGCAGGATGAAAATAGAATAGAATAGAATAAAGAACCAAATTATGGTTTAGTGTGGTATGTAAATTCAGTCAATTATCTGGGTTTATCCTTAAGTTTCTTCCTTTCCCCCCCTCATTCTAGATAGGGATCTTTTCAAGTGCCTTCTCTTTTTGAGACAGGATTGTTTAAAAATAGTTACTATAATTTTTGGAAATAATTGTGGAATTTTCCTGGAAGAGAGATATCAGATTCATTGTAATAACTACTTTAGAAAAAGAGATGAAACAAATAAACACACACACACACACACACACACACACACACACACAATAGGTGACCTTTGTGTCTCTTTTGCTTGGCTGTATTTATGAACGATATTTATGAGTTATAAGATGGATTCTGATCTTTTGGACCCTGAATTTTTGCCAATTTATTTTTGAGAACTGTTAGATTCTTCTTTTTCTGTCTAGTGTTCTGAACACACTAGGAATTCACTGCAGACACTCACTATATGTTTATATATTTTCTTAACTCAGATTGTTAAATATTATTCTGTTTTTGAACAGAGCAAATGTGTAAACATTAATAATCTAACTTGGGGTGGACAGAAAAACCATCCAATTCCCCAAGGAGAAGCAAAAGGTTTTCTGGCTTAATGTCAGTCAGAGGACAGCAGATTAGATTCTTGTTTTCCTCTCCCACAATCATTTTCTAATTCTGATAAAGATAATAGCTGGGATCACAAAAATACAATGGGGTTTTTCTCTGTGTTTATGTTTACAGGTAGGGAGAGAAATGGGGATTTATGATTTACCCAAAGGCATCATTAGGCAAATGAGCTGATCTCTGAGGTTACTGATCTTTGGAGAGCCCAAAAATGGGTATCACTTCTGCTTTTCTGGTGGACTAAGCTCTGTCACCCTAATTGTTGGCCATATCAGGCCACACTGATCCCTGACATCAGTGCAGTTGCAATACCACCCCCACCTGTCTCCCCAGGGGTGGAATTCCCCGCTATATGCCTGAGTCACCTATAGCAGCAAGATAAATATGATCCTGGTTCCTCTGACTCCCAGTATCAAACAAGGTCCTTCAGCATCACTTCAACTTCAGCCTAAAATCTTCAGAGATGATGCTCAACGCAGGGCATCCTTTGCAGAGCAGCCTTTTTTACCTCCTCCTCCTCTTTACTGCTTCCAGAGGAATGAGGCTGCCCAGGGAAAGTGATATAGATTGGCAGGGTTGCAAAACTGCCTCACAAGATATCCTCAAGCATCTGCAGAAGCTGAACGTAACGAAAGTGGTGAGTAGGAGAATGCTTTGGCTTCTTTGCGGTGGGTCCAAATTCCAGATAGGAAATCTGGGCAGAGAAAAAGGATAGAGTGATAGGAAGAACCTCATCATGAATATAATTATGTAGGGTTTTTTAAATATCCTTTGGCCAAACTGAAATGTTTTTTGGGGCTTAGTTCGTTGGAAATGACGGAGCTTTCCTCTCCATTGTATGGTCTGAATGGGGTTGCAGTTTTATGGTGGGGCATCACGATTGAGATCTCCCTCGTTGAGGTGAGGCACTACACTGAAAACCTTTGATGCATCCCTGGAGTTTTTGCAAGCTGTGGTTTATGATTTGCCATGTTGTGCCAAACCAGTTAGTTGTAGTTTATTTAATAAACTCTGGTTGAGCAAAGAAATGGCTTAGAGGGCTGCAAAAAGATGGCCATAAGAGTTGTAAGAGTGGGGTTGGGATCTGGAAAATTCTGATCTAAATGCCAACCCCATTCATACTGCATCCGAAAATTCTCCAATGGGCATTTCTCCCCCCTGCAATGCAAATAGTTCCTGACTTCATTTAAGAGTTTGAAAGATGTGTGTGAAATGTTAAATACATCTTCTAATCTGGAGATCATGCTTAGTCTGATTTTCCTTAGCCTAAGGCTGGGGTGTGTGGCATCTTCCGGATCAGGAGACATACAAGAGTAAAAAGGCTCCATATTGAATCTTTTTTCCCCCTTGGGTGAAGTCAGGTCAGAAGCAAATGTGATTTTATTTAATGTACTTGTACGCTTCTAGCACCAAATATAGCTAACATGATTAATTTGGATTTCATGTTTAATAATGCTAGAGTTGTCAGTTATTGGAAGGTTCAGCTGCCTATCAGCCTGGGCTCTTTATGCATCCCTTCAGTAAGGAAAGGAGCAAGATAAAGGGAAGGCAACTTCCAATTGAGTTATTGATAGAAGAGAATATTTCTAGCTCAGGGCTGAACTGTGGGGCCCTTGGTGCTCTCTGACCTTGATGCTTTTCATGCAGACAAGAACCCCATAACTGAGTTGTTTCTTTTTGCTTAAGGACAAGGATTTGGCTGAAGGAGGCGGCTTGTTTTCAGGGTTTTAACAGGAGAAAATATTGAAAAGTGGGAAAACTGACAAGATTTGAGAGCAGGCTTGAAGCATTATTCAAATATGAAGAAAAGCAGACAAGAATTGGGAATGTCTTAAAATCACACTTGCCACAAATTGGCTCCAAATAAGGACTATTTCTTATAGCCTCCAACATAAAGATGCCTCTCTAGTTGTTAAAAGATTCCTTATGCCCTTTTTATATACTATACTCAGTGTTAAAATACCATGTTTATGTTTCTCCCAGCTTATGTCCTAAAAATTTACACAATGAAGCTGAGGATGGGTTTGGCAGCCCTACTTGCAATTTTAGGCTGCCAGGCAGATCTTTTTCTTCATTCTCTCTCCCTCTCTTGCTCCCTCTCTCTCCCCAATCCATCCATCCATCCATTCTCATTCATTATTCATCCATCCTCTCTGGTTATTTTAATTTGGACTGCAGGAAAGAAAACCTAATTTCCACACAACTAACTTTCAAATATCCACACAAGCCCCTCTTATCACCTAAGCTAAGACAAGTTGGGGGTGCTACTATGAAAATATGGTTCTTGTTGTTTTCCAGAAACCACAAAGACACATGGTTAAGAATAGGAGCCCCCTCACTCTTCTGCCAACCCCCTCAAAGGGATGATGGTCATGGAGTAATAGTTTACTCCATTTCTTTCTGTCTGCCTCTTCCTTTCTTGATCTACTGTCCTTTTAATCTGGTAACTCAGTAACAGGCTTTGAGAGATACAAACAGCCCTCAGGATCAGAATTTTTGTTGCTAAGCGAGGTAGTTGTTAAATGAGCTGCACCCAATTTTACGATCATTTTTGCCACCATTGTTACACAAATCGCTAAAGTCATTATAAGTGAATCTTCTGGTTATTAAGCAAATCTGACTTCTCCCATTGTTTATGGCTGTCAGAAGCTGGCTGGGAAATTTGCAAATGGCGATCATATGACTCTGCAAATGCCTTAAATAAATGAACAACTGCTAAATGCCCAAATTTTGATCACGTGACCATGGGTCGGCTGCAATAGTCTTAAGTGTGAGGACCAGTTGTAAGTCACTTTTTCAGTGCTGTTGTCGCTTTGAATGGCCCCTAAATTAATGGTCATAAGTTGAGAACCACCTGTATCCATCAGGAAGATAGTTGATGCAGGTGATGTTAGGGGAATCTACCAACCGCTTCCCTTAATTTTTCCCACACGAAACGTGAAAGGTCATAATCACACAGCCATCTTGCCTAATACCCATGAACCAATGTAACCAAGAGTGAATACAGAATAGAATTCCCAATATTGTACACCCATCGGCACATCTGATGAAAGAAAGTGAAACAAAATCCACAATTTGACAGCAAATGTTGAGAAAGCTGTTCCAAAGTATTTTCCCGTAAAACGGTTTACTGAAAATCTCAACCACTTTTGCTCTTATCTAGAACATTCTTGTCCCCGATAAAACAAATCTGATTCAGATATTTTTCATATAACTCTCGCCACCTATAACTTAATATCTTTTTTCAAAGTTTCATATTCGATCTTGTTGCTTTTCATTCTGAAACCACATGCTCTGATGAAACTGCTGTTTTTTCCCTACTTGTTACTCTAGTATTGCAGCATTGTTTGTCCCTGGGTCCACATGACTAAGGGGGAAAAAAACATCCTTTCCCCAACGCTTAGCCACACTGATGTAGCATAACTGAAAATATTCAGGCCCCGTGAATATGAGATAAAATGATTTTTAGGTGTCTGACGTTCATCTGTAGCTAAGTTGCAGCCAATTATCCTAAATCAAATACGCGCCATGTGTATGACATCTTGCTGGATATTATTTCTTTTTCTGGTGGATAATCATGATTGGTTACACAGTCAGCTAGATGTTTAGACTGGATTTGGCATTTTTGGCATTTATAGTCCTTCCCAAGGGTTAGGGATGGATTAGGCGGATGCTGTTGTTTGGTATTATTATTTATTTATCTATCTATCATTATTTAATTAATATAGTTGAATTAAAATGACAGTTTTAATAGATTAATTTAATTAAGTACACATATTATTATATATTAATTTGTCAATTACAAAAGACCACAGTGTTTGGACCTACATGTATACCAAGGCTGTCAAAGTCCCAGGCCGTGGGTCAGATGTGTCACACACTGGCCATACCTATGCCCAGGAAAAATACGTCATGTGACACTGCCATGACGCCACAAGTTTGACACCTCTGATGTATACCATGCCAATACATTATGAGATCCTAAGTTCTTGGGAAGGGCTTGAAGTGAATAAGGGTTAACATCAGCTAAAGAACCGGCAGCTGTGATTTCATGTTGCTGTGTATATCTTCTTCTTCTTCTTCTTCTTCATCATCATCATCATCATCACCATCATCATCGTCATCATCATCTGCCTATCTATGTCTATAGCCAGATAAAAATACCTCCAGTCTAAACATGCAGCTGACTTTGCAAGAAACCATAATATATTAAACTTTTATGCCAGTGACTCTTAATGACTCTTGGTGGCTCACAACAAACCAAGAAATTACAATAAAACATAAAAAAATGAAGAAAAATATAGGAAGTATGATATAGTCAAAGTCTCCTCCCTTACTGAAGGCCTCGGTGAAGAGCAAATATAAACATACTATTAAGCTATTTGACCTACCCATTTTCACCTTTGGATTCACCTTTGAGTTGTCATCTGAGACCTGTTTTTTATTTTTCTGATCACTTGTATTCATATATCCATCTCTCTGTGTCTGTTAATTTGTCACTTGTGACTAGATTCAGAGGCAGATTATGCTCCTATGCAAGACCACATTTCGCAGTTCAGCTTTTCTTAAACTGTCACAACCCACAGATGTGACTAGATCCATTTCTTAGAACTGCTGAAATTAAAATATCTTGCTCACGTTTTCCATTTGACCTTTCTCACTCTAAACATTGATTAAATTTTAGTCTGCCTTTTTCCCGCTGAGAACTCAAGGAAGCTGTAATTTGGGGGAGGGTCTCTCCTCATTTTATGACCATCACATTTGTGAAGTGGATTGGTTCTGAAAGTGTGTTTGGTCCAAACTTCTGTGAGCTTCTGTCTCCCTAGTCTTACTCAAAAAAGATTAGAAATGTAGAGCTGGGAAGGATCATTTAATTTTGTGCTTATCCAAATGCTTGAAAAATGGCTGAACAATCTTTACTTGGATACACACAGAGAAACAAGTGGAGGGGGATAGACAGACATTTTCTACTAATTATAATTTCAGAAGAGAAAAAGAAACAGGTGAACAAGATTAAAGATAAGATTTATATGGTAGGGATGGGTGTATTCCAACATTTATTTTTTTCAAGTATGCTCAATATACATCTTTATATTTAGTGCCTCTGTATTTCCCCCCTAGGAAAAACGGATAAATATTTCATTGCCTCGGCGGATTGAATGCAATGATCATTGTGATCCAGATTCCTTGAGCAAGAATAGCACGGTAATTATGTCTATCCAAATCAAGCCATATTGAAAAGCTTAAAAATGTCACAAACAGTAAAGCAATACTTCATTCTACGAGTCTGTGATTTCTGTAATCTGGGTGGTTTTTAACTAATCCAAGAACAGCTGCAAATCAGTTAAGACTATAACTGTTTATTTTTTTAATACATTTCTCCACTAGTGATGTAGAGAGTTTCTAAAATCATCCAGTTGTAACTGTACAAAAATAATAGCTATGCGGACAGACTTTATATTTACTTAAGTAAAGGCTGAATGGTACTATGAAGACATTGTAAATTATTATGGATTTAATTATACGAAACAAAACAATAGTGCTTAAATTGTGTTTCAAGGAAAAAATTATGATTATGATTTATCACTTGTTGCATACATGTACACTGAGAGCTTATACACAAGAGACAAATCCATTTTCTCCAATCACATTTGTCCAATAAAGAATTCTGTTCCATTCTGTTGTATTCTATTGTATTCTATTCTATTGTTATTAAATATCTACAATATCCCTCTCACTAAGGTGACTCTGGAGATTTCTTGCATAAAAATCTATTATGGGTATGCCAAATTTCTCTAAAAGGTGACTTGCCCTACAGAAATACAGTATGCAGAGAATACATCTCATTCAGAGTCTTCATGAGGGGGCCTGAGGAATCTGGCTAATACTAAATGCTTTGTGGCATACATGCAGGAATCACTTAGAGAGGGATGTAAAGCACTGTGAAGCAGTATATAAGTCTAAGTGCTATTGGTATTGTCCTTTGAGCTGATGAATGTGAAGGCCATTTTTATGGGAAGGACAATGTTTATAGCTAGCAATCAAAGAAGAAAGTGGGCCAAGATGGAAGAAGGTTTCCAACTTTGCATGACAAGAGAAAAATTACTACATATCTGATTTCATTTTCTTCAATAAGCAGCCCTAGTCAAACCTCATCATTCATATTTAGTCGGGGGTCTCCAAACGTGGCAACTTTTAAGACTTGTGGACTTCAGCTCCCAGAATTCCTCAGTCAGCTTGGCTTGTTGAGGAATTCTGGAAGTCCACGAATCTTAAAAGTTGCCACGTTGGAGCCACCCCCCCCCCCGAAAGCAGAACACCCATTCCGTTCTTACCAGAGTGTGAGAGCAGAATGGCTGCCCAGAAGATTGGCAGCACCTGTGCTGCTTTTGTCCTGTCTAAGCCCTCTCCTCACCTTAGCAAGGCGAGGTTGCCTATAAAAGCTGGTTCTGGGGAGGGGGAGGAAGAGAAAAGGGAGGGGGCATGGGGCACCTTGAATGGGATGTTTTTCTCTAGCCGTACTCACAAGGAGTACTAGTAGGAAGAGCAGCTGTGGAGAAGAGTGTTTAATGTTTAGTAGTATTGAAGTGCTTCTGTGTGTTGTCTAGGGACCTGTGTTGTTGGCTCTTTTGGGTCGAGCCCACCAAATTGGGTTCAGTTAAAAGAACCCATAACACAGGTTCCCCAACTGAGTAAGGAGGGCCATACAAGGAAGCCTGTAGCTTTGAACAAGTTCCCTCTATTGAAGGATCTCCAAGTGTTTTGTGAATCAAATTAAAATGACCCACAGTTTTTGTTCTCTCTGCCTTAGCTGTGTCTGATGAAGATTCGTCGGGGCCTTCACCGTTATCAGGAACTTTTGACACAGTATGCAAAGTCAGATACTACAACTGGGCTCCGAACAGCTGTGACTAATCTGTTGAAGCTCCTTCGGGAAGTAAGTATGTTTATGAGGCAAAAGGAAGAGATTACAGGGATACTGTAATAATGCAAGGATTGGTTGTCACTACTGGACTACTTTTCAAGAAGGCATTAACAATGTTAGGAAAGCTCTTATAGAAGTAAAGTAGGGGTGAAATCCAGCAGGTTCTGGAGAACCAGTAGCGGAAATTTTGAGTAGCTCGGAGGACCTGCAGATGCCACCTCTGGCTGGCCCCAGAGAGGGGTGGGAATCGAGATTTTGCAGTATCCTTCCCCTAGAGTAGGGTGGAAAAGACCATTACCTGAATTATGTTCTATGTGCGCTGCAGGAGAATGGAGATTTTGCAGTATCCTTCCCCTGCCACGCCCACCAAGCCACACCACGCCCACCAAGCCACACCACGCCCACCAAGCCACGCCCACAGAGCCGGTAGTAAAAAAAATTGAATTTCACTGCTGGAGTAAAGTTATATCCCTTACACCACTACTGTTTTCATAGCCACTCTCACACTGTCAACACAAGGAAGTCAGGCTATTCCTCAACAGGACCTATAGCTCCAAATGTCCCCCTTCAGCTGTTTTGTCACCGGTCCAGTCGTGCCAAATAATTTTCTCTCACTTGAGCACCCAGATGTGTTGCTGGGATGAACATTCACAAGGGCTGACACCTTGATAATTGGGTCAAATGCAGACTTATGTTCTTCTCTAACCACAGGATGAAAGCAACAGCCCAGCCAAACAATTGCAAGAATGGGAGAAATCGCATGTAGCAGATGTCATCCTACAGCGCCTGCAGTTGTTTGCAATTTTGGTGGCACGCGTCTTTTCCCATTGTGCCACATTGAATTGAGATGTAACTATCTGAGTTACAACAATGCCGGGGCGGGAAAGAGAATATTCCATTATAAACCTTCACGCACTTAACACAAATTATCCAGAAAATACAATTCAATTCCCTGGGAATGCAAAAATCAACGAGACATAGAAGTTGCCGGGGGGGGGGGGGGGACCTGGGAGAAACAGGGTGTATCCATTATGTGCTCTTATTTATTTAATATACTTATTTAATGTATTTATTTCTATTTATATGGCTCAATTCCTATCATGCATGGCCTGTTTCCCTGAAAATAAGACTTCCTCGGATAATAAGCCCAATCGGGCTTTTGAACACATGTGCTAAAATAAGCCCTCCGCCAAAAATAAGCCCTTCCCGAAAATATTGCAACACAGCAGCAGCCATGAGGTGACCACGCTTGCTGCTTCCTGCACCTCAAAAATAAGGCCAAGTGCTTATTTCAGGGGTCAAAAGAAAATAAGATCCCGTCTTATTTTCGGGGAAACACAGTAGTGACCAAGAACGTATAGGAAAACTAAGTGCCAACTATTAATATCAAAAGTGGGGGGATCACTCAAGAATCTCACACTTTCATTTACAATGTAAAATGTTATGTTCATCCTTTTTTGAAGGATTATGACAAGTATTTTGTATGATTGACTGCAATAAAAAGCTATATTTGTGTACTTGAAATGAATTCAGTAGTTCCATAAATGGAAAAAGGACATAGAGGTGAGAGACTTCCCCCTCCCCTCTAGTATACTCCAGGGGCAGAGCAGAATGCTGCCTGAACTCATCCAGTGCTGCACTATGCAAAATTAATGTAACTGAGCTGCTGTCATTGACATCTTTTATACAATGCTGGGATGATGGGAACTATGGGGGCATCATTGATAGAGCGCCTGGACTCTCACAACATTTTCCTGGAACCTTCCCTTTGGTGGTGTCCCACATTAACACTTATAATTCAATATTTTATAATAAATCAGAATTTTGTCAAACTTTTTAAGTTTTAAAATTTGGAAGACATAATGCTGTGACAGCTGTGCTGCACTAGTAGGCCAATGACATCACCCCTATAATTTATTATCACAGACTTCTACATCTGTATCTACAGACTGTGCCTCACATGCTTGACAGGACAGAAACCAGGAATTTGACAATGATCTGAATGTTTTTATTTAAATAAAAGGAGTGAATAAAAGCAGAAAGATCCCAAAGGATAGCAAAATTACACACATGTATTTGAGGAAAGGGATTCATGTGTGCAGCTCGTATTTATTCAATGTTACCAAAGTACAGTTTGATCTGGTTCGTCCTTGCCACTTCTCCAAATGATGGTAAATTCCAGAACAGCTTGACTGGGTCAGCTTCCTATAAAGAATGCAGACCAAAGCCGTATTTTGTAGCAACTGTTTATTTACAAATTTACAGCTGAGAGGCAAGCCAAACAGAAATGAAAACTCAATATTAGTCATTGATATCTGTCATGGTAACTCTTAATTCTAGCAAGCAGCAACTGTGATATTTTTTTTTTAAAACCAACACACCTGCTAATAAATTAGATGGATGCTGAACCATTAATTCAAAAGTTCCCCATCTTACCCAAATAATTGAAAGAGCACATCGTTTTTATATTTCTGGGTGTCTTTCCCCCCCCCCCACTCCTTTTCTAGATTCTAGTACATTATATTTCCTTTCCCCAAACTTGCTTTTTTAAAGCCTTTTGGAAATCAACGAATTTCATCTTTCCTGAATTCTATAAAGGTGTGCGTGTGCGAGGGAGGAAGGGAGGGAGGGCTCAACAATTCCAGAGGTTGTCCAACCCTTCATCCCTAGTTTTGCCCCAATCCCGGCACGATTAAAGAAATAGCTGTTAAGAAAAGAAAGAACTTAAATGGTTAAATAGTGGCAATTTATGGGAGAAATGTTTGTCCAAAGATTTGTGGAGAGAAGCTAAAAGAAACCAGAGTATATTTACCGATATGTCGATGCCCTTGATTGTATATTATAGGCAAGAAAGAATGGGAGGAACAAAGGACATGTAGAGAATTGTGTGTGTGTCCTACAGGCACTGACCTACTTCTACCTTAGCATAAAGCTTCATTAAATCGTCAATTTCATCTCCAGAAGTGTCATTACTTATATTGTCAACAGTGAGCAGGGATTGGAAATCTGGATCATCCACTTGCAAGTTTGGCATATCAAAAAGGGAGGAAGGTTCCTGTTCCTCTTCATTTGACTGGAAAAGAAAAGGATCTAAGGAAAAAGAGGAAGGGAGAGCAAATCAGCCAAGATAAACTCAGAAAGACAAATGA
Organism: Thamnophis sirtalis; assembly: GCF_051295495.1. Classification (NCBI taxonomy): domain Eukaryota; kingdom Metazoa; phylum Chordata; class Lepidosauria; order Squamata; family Natricidae; genus Thamnophis; species Thamnophis sirtalis. The sequence continues at coordinate 150,468,370 of NW_028261383.1, read as the reverse complement.
GAGAAATCCAAACGAAAAGAGAGGAAATGGAAAGAAACAAACAATTCTGCAACCATAGTCTCAAAACATCTGTGGAGATTCTCAGTCATCCAGCTTGTCCCAAAGGTGCTTTTTCAGGAGGCAACTGGACTTTCTTGTTTTTTCTTTGCTTTTGGCTTCTCATTCAAGAAGCTTCTTCAGTTTGGACTGGATGGTGGGGAATGGAAGGATTTATATTCCTTGCAAAGAGCTTGTCATTTGCATTCTTTTAGAGAGTCACTGAGTCGTTAATGACCAGCTGTCTGCAAGGAGTATAAATCCTTCCAAAAACAGCTCCTCTGGGACACAGTCTCAAAAGGATTACTTCTGGGACAACAACTGCCCAATTTAAGAGGGCCCAGATACATTATTTACCTTCCTTGATAAGCAGAAAGTTATCCTCTCTATACTCAGGATTTTGCAGTCCATCAGCTACCAACTCATTGCTTATAGGGAGTAGTTCATTTACTGGCACATCTGGCGTCTGAGTCTCTGCTGGTTGCCTAGATGAATTAGAGGAAAAAGGAAAAAAGAAGCATTCTACCACCTTCAGTAGCATCCATAATTGAGATGGGGGGCAGGGGAGAGACGGTATCTTCTCTGCCATGACACCAAAGTTGGGGAATTCTCTTGCTAGAGAAATTCAGTTGAACTTAAAATCTCTTTTAAGATTTAGACAATCAGTTCAGATTTTATTTCTCCCATTTTTTAAACCTGCATTCGGGTGTTCCCCGCCAATCAACTGATTTGCATAAAAAGACTTAGACACAGCACCTCCTTGAGTGGAAGGCACAGGCAGCAATGGCTTGATGGGGAGCTGCCTGGTCTATTCCAAAGGTGTCCAGCTAGCTGGCCTCTGGATTAAGGGATTAAACCAGGGAAGAACACAACCCAAAAGCTGAGCAGGACATATAACCTCAGCAAGGAGTTCCATAAACAAAAGTCCTATTTGCTCTCTGAACTTCCCTTTCCTGGTCATTCTTTTATCTAGTCTCAAAAGCTTGCCGGGTGGGGGCGGGGTTAGAAGGGTGGCAAAGAAGGAAGGAGGCAACTCAATCAGAAGCACTGTCTGCTTGCATTACTCTGGACCCAAGTCAAGGCCTTTGTAGATGAAACAGGCCATTGTAGGCCAGTGAGATGAAACAGGATTCCCACGTTAGCTCAGCCTCTCTTGTCTATCACGGAGTACAGAGCCCATGAGAAGTGGGGTTGCAGTAGAATGTTGGATTCAAGTGAATGGAAGACAGTTTGGGAGTGATGCATGTGACAATTACAACCAATGACTTGAAGAAGCAAAGAAAGGAGAAGATGGCATTGCTCACGTAGAGACTCTGATCAGGCGACGGTTCAGGTATTTTCTTTGTTCCATTGTGCTTACTGGAAAAAAAGAAGAAGTATGAAGGATGGAGAAGCAGCAACACTATCAATACTTTCCAATCCTTGCACCAGATTTAACAGTTTCCTTCGCAGTTTCCTTGGTGGTTAAGGCATCAGGTTGAAAACAAGGAGACTGAGAGTTCAAGTCCTGCCTTAGCCATGAGAGCCAGCTGGGTGACTTTGGGTCAGGCACTCGCTGTCTCAGCCCAATCCAACTCACAGGGTGGTTGTTGTGGGGGAAATAGGAAGGTGTGCTGGATATGTTTGCTTGCCTTAAGTTTGTTGTAAAAAAAATAAATGCAGGATACAAATAAACAAACAAACAAATATCCTTACTATGGAGATAAATATTTGCACTATAATTTTATTCAGAACAGCATGAATATTTCAGAAGAACTCTGGTGGAAATGATGCATGGAAAGGGGAAGCCCTAATCTTTTGCCTCAATTGTTGAAATTGGCATGACAAGGAAAGATCCCATGTTTACTAATTGAAGATTTCTTTGCCATGCCAAGAGCATCACTTGTATACCTGAGGCCTCATCCGTCTTTGTCTCCTTTAAACTGTAAAACCCCCTGGAACAGTTTAGGTTGCTCTATAAGGTGTCATCATAATCAACATCATCGTCCCTCTGACAAAATGCACTTTAAACCTTCCCTACCCAAACAATTACATTTACTAGATCTCAACATCCATATAGCAATTCTGGAAATATCAGAATACATCTGAACTCATTCATGGGAAAATGCAGTTCAGCTGAATTGCAGGGTATAAATAAGAGTCCCAGTGGAGAATGCCCAAGGAAAAACTGGCAGTCACTAATACCTTTCTGGCATTCTTTGTAGTAAGAACCAAAAGCTTCATCCCTTGGCATGTCAGGATACAGGTAGAGGAGTGGATTCTCTGGAATAACCTCTGTCGCCAGGAGTTGGTAATCTCGGATGATATCAGGCAGTGAAAGGAACTCCAGCTCTTTCCTGGTGTAGGGCTCAACTGAATTGAACTCGGGAACACCTGCAAAAATTGGGTTCTCGGTGATCATCCAGAAATTTGAATCTGGGAGGGCAATGTGCTTGATGAGAAGAGTAAGTCTTTGGTAAGTTTCCATCTGTTACGTCTTGTCCTGCCTTGAGGCCTTTTGGAGAAAAGGCCAATCCCCTCTTCTCTGTGATAGCCCTCAAATGTTGGAAGACTGCTACCAGTCTTTGGAAGGACCCCTAGTCCTTCTCTTCATTAGACTAGACATACCTAATTTCTGCAATATATTTCAACCTTCAGTTCCCTAATCATCTTTGCTGTTCTTCTCTGGATATTTTCTAGAGTCTCAATATCTTTTCTGTATTGTGGTGACCAAAACCGGACACAATATTCCAAGTGAGTCTTACCAAGCAGTATATAGCAGTACTAATACCTCATATGATCTTGATGCTATTTCTTGATGCTATTCCTCTGTTGATGCAGCCTAAGACTGTGTTGCCTTTTTTTGGCAACTACTGCACATTGCTGGCTCATATTTAAGTGGTTGTCCCCTAGGACTCCTAGATCCCTCTCATAGTTACTGCTGTTGAGCCAGGTACAACCTATTTTTAAAAATATACTGTTAATGTTAATTCCTGCTAATTCCGAAAGATCTCCTGTATGGAGAATTGGGGAAGAGAACGCGCCCCAGAGGGAGACCACAGCTGCGATGTAAGGATATCTGCAAGAGAGATCTAAAGGCCTTGAGAATGGACATTAACAGCTGGGAAACCTTGGCCTCTGATCGTTCAGCTTGGAGGCTAAAGACGTAGCATGGGCTTCTCCAATTCGAAGAGACACTTGTTCGGCAGGTTGAGGCAAAGAGGCAGTCCCGGAACCAGTGAAATCTGGGGGCTGGGCAGGGGACAGAATGTATCTACACTCAGTGTGGAAGGGATTAGCCACACCAGATGCTGCATTAGGACCTCTTTTCAGAGCACAATACCATAGTCTTTTGAGACTGAAGGATGCCAATGACTGTTAATGTCTGGAAAGTCACTGCTTCGGCTACAACTCATTAACATTGCCCTCATAAAGATATTACCTGAAAGAAATTTATGAAAGGAATCAAGAATGGGAAAGGGGAATATGCATCCTAATATTATAATTGAGAGCTGAAGACAATGGAGAAAGGGAAAAAGAAATGATAATGAGATACTCATTTTCCACACTCCTACTTGGTTGCCCCAATCTAGTCTATTCCAATACAAGGCCCTCTGTACTGATTTTTAAATTGTGAGGAGCAGAATAGAAACATCTCTGACATCTTCTTCTCCTCAGCAGCTTAGTCTGACAAGGTATTTGCTAAAGTTGAAAATGTCCCAGAATGAGTGTGAATGCTAAAGGAAGCCAGCAGTATGGGGTATTTAGAACAATGTTTCTCAACCTTGGCAATTTTAAGATGCATGTACTTCAACTCCCAGAATTCCCCCGCCAGCAGAGAATTCTGGGAGTTGAAGTCCACATATCTTAAAAGTGCCGAAACTGAGAAACACTGATTTAAAAACTCCCTTATGAGAGCAAGGGTCTCAATCTGTCACATCTCCAAGTGTCTTTATGAGCTTGCAAGAGGACTCTGCTATTACAGAAATTATCTAAACATAGATTTGAAAATATTCTTTTAATGGTGGAGGATTTAAATAATGACTTGAATGGCTCAATCAGGAATTTTCAAGGTTTTGCTTGTTTGTTTAAAAAGAAATCCAGAATCCCTAATCGAGAGGCTGTCTATGGCTGAAATACAAAAGCAGATTGACTGATAAGGTACCATTATGGTTTTTATCCCATGAAGCAATACATAGAAATAATTGGAACTTAAATGGATGATATCACAATGCATTGATATCTGAAGAAAAAGTACTTGAGGTAAAATAAGAGAACAAGTAATGAGAGATTTAATTGTGAATGGTTTAATTATTATAGAATTTTTGAAAGATTTAAACTTAATAAAAAGCTTTGTTTTTGCAGGAGATAAATCTGAATTGGACTCAAACTTATGTTCTGGATATGATCACTTGATTGGTAAAGTCTATAAAAATATTACTTAAGATGAATCTGAAAGATGAATATGTTAAAGATTGCATGGTAAAGTGGGTGAAAAACATTGGTTATAATACCCCGTTTCTCCAAAAAGAAGGTTGGGTCTTGTTTTCTTTTGACCCCTGAAAAAAACAGGCCTTCTTTTTGGAGGGTTCTAATTATTGACTCACCTTGCAGCGGTGGCACTGACAGCAGGAGCCCGCTGCTGGCTCACTTCTTCTGCAGCTGCTTGCCGTCACTCGCACACATCGCCCTGGCCTCTGTTTTGCCTTCAAGTGCCTGCCGGAAGGCAACTGCAGTGATCCGGAGCTCTGTTATTGGCTGCAGATACCTTCCAGTAGGCATCTGAAGGAGAAACGGAGGCCTGGGCAATATGTGCAAGTGGCAGCAAGAAGGCAAGGCAGGTGACAGGGTGTGCGAGGCCTGGTAAATAGGGCAGCTCCACCCCCCCATCCCCACCCTAGCTTATTTTTTACCTGTGTGCCCCATCCCCTGGGTCTTAATTAGGCTAATTTTCTGGGTGGGGCTTAATTTAATTGCATGCGCTCAAAATTGTGATAGGGCTTCTTTTCAATGTAGGTCATCTTTTTGGAGAAACATGGCATATCATTAGATCAATGATCTAATTCTCCCATTAGATGGGAGAATGTATGGACCAAGAGTTTAAAATTTATTTTGAATTACAGTTTGAAAGAACATTTTTATAGAATGATATATCAACGGTATTCGATTCCAGACAAATGGGCAAAAATGTACAGAGGAACTTCTAACCAGTGTTGGAAATGCAATCAAACTCCAGATACATTTTATAACATATGGGTGGTCTTGTAAGTATGTAAATCATATTGGATAAACATAATAATGATAATGCAGAAAATAATCAAAATGCAAATATTAACGAAACCCGAAGCTTTTCTTCTAGGTATTATGGACAAATCAATAAAAAAACAGTTTGGGACTGTATTTCTTTTCATGATGAATGCTGCAAGGATTGTTTATGCCAAGGATTGGAAAGAAAAAGGGACACCGACTGTTGAAGAGTAGATTTTAAAAAAGGCTGAATTGGCAGAGATGGTAAAATTAAGAGCACTGATTAGAAACAATAGTTTGTAGGAGACTGGAAGCGGTGGACTTTCTCTGTGTTAAGTCCAATAACAGAAGGCTTTGAAATTTTTGTTTTGTTTTTGAGGTTACCTGTCAACTATTTTCTTTTTAAGTGAATAGTGGGTCGACTAGATAGACGGTCAATCAATTTCAACATTGTTGAAATAGTTTTATATAACATTGTATTTTAGTAAATATAGATGGGAAAATAATAATTAGCTGTAGACCTGTTATGCACGGAGAGTGGGGGGACATCTGAGGCATTTGAAATATATATTTTTCAGCATTTAATCAGGGTGGGCATTTTATATTGAATTTGTTAACAATGATATATTTATTTGTTGTAGGCACACTTTTTATCATTTGTTTGGAAATTTGGTCTGCAGTTGATGCCTTCTTTTTCCTTTTTATTCTGTATTTTAACTTTGGAGATAAATTTAAAAAAATATTTTAAAAAGAGACAAACTTCTAATGATAGAAAATTGGCTGTTTCTGAGTGACATTTTTTTTTTAAATTGCCCTCAAGTATCTTACAGAACCTCATCAAATTTTAAGGAACCGCAGGGTTTGAAAAATCCTGGTCTAATATCATGCCAACACTTAATAAGCTGAGATAAGCCATTTTCTAAGGCATCACTGAGGATGATTAAAAAGTAAGATAGGAATCCAAAAACTCACCATCATTGTTAAAATCTACCCAGGTAAAGGTGATGCCGCCACTGGAGGTACTCTCACTAAAACGTATCAGGAAGGTGCCAGCTCTTTTCTTTTTCAGCAAACGCTTTTCATATTTGCGGCTCACAAATCCCATGATGAGCCTAGTCAAATTTGGGAATGGGAAAGATACAGATCAGGAGAAGCCCCTCGTTTTCCTTTGCTTTCCAACAGCTTTGGTTTCACCTCTTCCTCACTGTATCTTTTCAAACCCTGGTTCCTGCATGCAGAATCACGGGTTAGTAAATGGCTTTCCCAGGGGGGAAAAAAAACCCTAAACACTGTGCTCTTTTCCTGGCTTCTGCAATCTCAGTTAAGGTCTAGGACAATTAGCACCTGATACCACTCTTCTGTCAGAGCTGAAGAAGCTTCTTGGATGAGAAGTGAAATGTTGTCAAAAGTTGTTTTTTTTTTTAAATAACCCAAGGAAGTCCAGTTGCTTCCTGAAAAAGCACCTTTGGGATAACCATGACCTGGATGACTGAGAATCTCTACAGATTTCAAGGTCTAGGACAGGTTATTTTAAAAAAAAATACTTGGCAACTTTAAAGTAGGTAGACTTCAATTCCCACAAGTCCCAAGCCAGCATATTGCCTGGGGAATCTGGGAGATGGAGTCCCCATGTCTTAAAGTTACCAAGTTTGAAAAAAAACAACAGTGGTGTAGGACAACATGATGCTGAACATTATGGGAAAAAGCTGTATCCCCAGCTTCCAAGATAAGGTTATGAAATTCTCTTCCCAAATCCAGGAGAGATGCTGCTACTACCCCGATATTTGGGACTGTCTCCCTAAGGAATACAGGTAGTCCTCAATTTACAACCATATTGAGCCCAAAATTTCTGTTGCAGAGTGAAAGTCCCATTTTACGACCTTTCTTGCCACCGTTGTTAAGCAAATCACTGCAATTGTTAAGTTAGTTAACATGGTTGTTAAGTGAATCTGGCTTCCCCGTTGACTTTGCTTGTCAGAAGGTCGCAAAAGGGGATCACTTGGCCCTGGGAGACTGCAGCCATCATAAGTATGAGTCGCCTGCCAAGCGTTCAAATTTTGATCCTGTGACCATGGCGATAGCTGTGCGCATGAAAAATGGTCACATCTCTTTTTTCAGTGCTGCTGTAACTTGGAACGGTCACTAAACAAACTGTTGCAAGTTGAGGACTACCTGGGCATGATTTGGCATTTCCCCCAAAGGCTAGCAATAATCAAGAGGTCCTTGTTTTTATCACTTTTTCTTTCTCCCCAATTTTTACTTCTTGTTCCAGAGCTGAAGGAGATGCTCTTGAATCAGAAGTAGGATCCCATCAATCCAGGTCCAGAAGCTGAAATTATTGTTCTCTGGAGAGCTTGCAGTCGATTCCTGGAGGGGAAAGAAAACAGAGGGCAGTTAAACGAGGATGCTGGCAAGGTGGACACCTCAAAAGAGCTTTTTTCAAGGACAATTCCTTACCTTTGAAAACCGATCCCATGTGATGGTACTCTCTGAGTTCACGCCTGGCCCTTTGATGGGAAGGAAAAACCCACATCACTGCCTTGATAAGGATGTCAACCCAAGCAGAAGCCTTTGTCAGGCCTGCAGCCATATTTCTCTTGGATCTTTGGCCTGCCACACTTTCTATTATTCTACTATGCCTTTTACTATTGTGGGAAAATGGGAGTAGGGATTGTACTGAGTTAGATGCTATGTAGCCATAACAAAATTCCTTTTAGAAAGCAAGGTCATCCTTTGTCTCTGCACCTGATAGAAACTGGATGGGTGGAACTGCAAGAATGGCAGTGGAAGATTGGGCCATGTGATGGACTTGTGGGTGTGGGGGCAGGATCTTGAACTTTCAACTAGATGGGGAAAACTGGGAAGCTTTCAGATTTGTGTTTTCCCAGATGTGCCAACATGGCTTTTAATAAATTGGAACTTTGAGCAATACTTTGCCTTGGACTCTATTTACTTTTGGATGCTATTTGGAACCCTGATACCCTTATTTCTTTCAACAGGGCTATTCTTGTCTCACAAGGAGAGTGAATGGAAAACTGCTGGGAAGCAGAATGGAAGAAATAAAGTACAGCCCTCCAATGAATCAAGCACGCCTATCAATTCTTATTCTACATTCCCAGCTCCTAAATGCCCAATTTATAAATACCCAATTTTGCCTAAACGCCACTGCTGAACAGACAAGAGACAGAATATGCCTGGGCAGCAATAGCAATAGCAGTTAGACTTATATACCGCTTCATAAGGCTTTCAGCCCTCTCTAAGTGGTTTACAGAGTCAGCATATTGCCCCCAACAACAATCCGGGTCCTCATTTTACCCACCTCGGAAGGATGGAAGGCTGAGTCAACCCTGAGCCGGTGAGATTTGAACAGCCAAACTGCAGAACTGCAGTCAGCTGAAGTAGCCTGCAGTGCTGCATTTAACCACTGCGCCACCTCGGCTCTATCTTTGGCCTGCCTTTAAACCCAGACCTGTCCATATCAATGGAATCCCCGCTTCGTCTGCATAGGGACAAGACCTCCCATTTTTACCACAGAGTTTTTCTCCCAGCATCTTGAGTTGATGGTTATCCAGGCCTTGCTCACTAACTGCCGAGAACTGCCAGGACAATACAATAGAAAGCTGGGCCCATGTGGCAGCTGGTGGTTTGGAGAAAAACAACTGGTTCTAGGAAGGGGGAAGAAAAAAGCATTAATCAGATACTTGATTTTATTTTAAATATGCCCCCCTCTCATGCAAAGGGATATGTACGAGGAACAGTTTTAGAGACATAATTCATCCCCTTGGGCTGCCCAAGGAAACTGGGAGGACAGATTAGCATTCTGCAACCTTTTGTTGTGGTCCGCTGGTGGCCTGAGGAGCTTGCAGCAGAGGCAGACAGTGAGGAGGTTGGGGAGGAACATGGGCCAGTCCTGGAGCCTGGGGAAGGCTCAGACGAGGGAGAGTGGGGGCCAGGGCCATCTGGGAATTATGTGCTGCCTCCGGAGTCTCCAGAGTCATACAGCAGCAAGGCAGAGGAACAGGCTCCTCCTGTTCCCAGAGCTTCCAGAAAGCAAGAACAGTTAAGATAGAAGGGACAACTCAGGAGTAATACTTGGAGGTGATTGGCCGCTCTCATAGGACATAAAGGAGGAGCAAAGGCACGGGAGCCTTTGCAGGAAGCAACTTGCTTTATTCTGGTCAGTTTACCTTTTAAAGCTCCGTTTTGACTCCTTGTTCCATGTGGCCTTGCCCAACTAATTGCCAATTTGGCCTTTGGAAGCATTTCAAGGAAGATAAAGCTGGGTGCCTTATCCCGAAAGACTTTGGCAGCCTACTGTAGGACTCTTTACAACTATTTGGGACTCATTACGGTCTGTGAATAAACATAATTCACAGCCTTTGAAACAAAAAGAGGGTTTTGGGGACTAAGCGTGTGCTTTTTACTGTATCAGAAAGCCTAGGTCAGAAAATCTTTTCTTAATAGTTTCCACTAGAAAGTTCTCTGTCCTCAGCCATGATGAGACCTTTCTCTTACATGCCAGGGGAACATAATTTTAGGGAGGGTTGCTTTAAACTCGGACTTTGGAAAGGTTAAATGTATCATTTATTGTGGCCAATCTGGGTAGAAGAAGTTTGGTCTACTGTAGAGAGATCATAGCAATAGCAGTAGACTTATATACCGCTTCATAGGCCTATCAGGCCTCTCTAAGCGGTTTACAGAGAGTCAGCATATTGCCCCCAACAATCTGGGTCCTCATTTTACCCACCTCGGAAGGATGGAAGGCTGAGTCAACCCTGAGCCGGTGAGATTTGAACCGCTGACCTGCTGATCTAGCAGTAGCCTGCAGTGCTGCATTTAACCACTGCGCCACCTTGGCTCATGCCCACTTCTGAGAAATAGCTCTAAGAAAACAGATTCTTACCTTAGTATCTCTGCTGAGCATAATAAACCATAAAATGGAAGCCCAAGCAGTGGCAATTTGGTTGGCATTGGAAACAATCACCACTGGCAAGGTGGATGTCTGATGATGAAAAAAGGTTAGACAAGAGGGAATTGATACAAACACACCACAAAGGTACTCCAGGTCATTGTACACTACAAAGGACTTATTGCTCTATTTGTAGGTCCATCCAGTGACATAAAAGCAAGATGTGCAGACACAATTCCAACCACAATGGATTATAGCCGTTCTCAGGTAGTTCTTGAGGAGGGACAGTGTAGTGGCAATGCAGAAAGATAATAGTTATTTCGAGAGTTAGTAACATATTTTGAATCCTCCTTCATATTAAGAAAAGTCTAGAAATTTAGACTCGTATAGAAAATAGGTGATGATGTTTGTTTATGCATCAATTCTACATAGCTGTCCATCTCATAAGAAGCAACAAATGTTGAGTCTTTTGGTTTTATAACCACCGAGAGAAGGGATGTATCTTATGCCATCACTGACCAGAAACAGATCAGAGGAGAATCTAGTTCAGGGGTCTCCAACCTTAGCAACTTTAAGACTTGTGGACTTCAACTCCCAGAATTCCTCAGCCAGCTGGCTGAGCAACTCTGGGAGTTGAAGTCCACAAGTCTATAAGTTGCCAAGGTTGGAGACCCCTGATCTAGTTAACCAGGATCTCCCCAAATTCAGTCTAAGTTTCCCTGATGCCATAATGCCAATATGAAATAATAACAACAAAAATAATAATAAATAATAAAAAACAACTGAAATGTACAATTTATTGATATCGCGGGAACAGGAGACGCCAGAATCAAAGAAAAAGAACTGGAAAAAATAACAAAATATTGCAACCTGCCCATCGAAACTATGCGATTATGGATGAAATATGTAACAGCGATACCCATTGTCATTGAGGCACTTGATACCATGACCAAGAATTTTACAAAATACATCAATAAATTGCAGCTTCCTGGAATAACACCAGCGGAACTGCAAAAAAACTATGGTACTCGGAATATCGTATATTTTAAGAAGGTATGTGGTTGATACCTAGGATGCTGGAAGCAACCCGTATCAACCATTTGCACCAGTCAATGGTATTTATGACACATTATTGAATGTTCAGTTGACTTGAGTTTCATGTTTAATGAATAAAGTAAATAATAATGGTAAAAATTAGCACCAGTCAATGGTATTTGTGACACATCTTTAAATGTTCAGTTGACTGAGTTTCATGTTTAATGAATAAAAGAAAAAATAATAATAAATAATAATAAAGCTGTCCCCCCTCCTAAATTTAATGGAATCAAGAAGATTCTATTACCTGTAGTTCGCACTTGATATCTTGATAGCAGTAGTCCAGGGTGAAAGTGATAACGTGCAATTCTTCGGTGACAGACAATGATCCCTATTACCCAAACCCCAGGAGAAAATGAACAGATGCTGATCAGAGCTCATGAGGCTATTGCGTGCCATGCTTTCAGGTTTTACTGCAGCACTAGCTTACAAGAGATATGTTCCCTTTAGTGGCTGACAAGTTGGTTTTGTTTATACATTCAAAGAAAAGAAAGAGATCGGTGAAGGGATTCCTCACCTTACAATGGCAATTAGGAGCAGAACTTCCATCTCCAAGCAGAGGCCATAAAGGGCAATGCCATTGCTTAGCAATGGCAATCCCTGCAATCCTGGTCCCAGCAATCCCGGATCCTGTCCTATCGCTAGGTAAGGCAGTTTCTTTCTAGTTTCCCACAACCAAAGTAAGCGGGGAAATTAGTTAAGAAGTTCTGTGTCCAGGTCTGCAGGCAGGTAAAATGGCATGGGTTGGCTGCATAAGGAGATGTGTGAGAGGCACAGGGAGGGTGCTCAAGAGGATGAAGGGATGCGCAAGAGGCACAGGTTGGGGAGGGTTAGTGAAAGACCAGGCTGGGCATGGTAAACAACTGTGGGAGGCACAGATCAGAGCGTGTGTGCGACTGACTGGTGTGAACACAGAAATGATGGGGGTGGATGGGCTTATCTCAGTGACTTGTAACCTTCCCGGCCAATTTCTCCACTGACTTTCTAGAGCAGAGGTGTCAAACTAGTGGCCCATGGATTGTATATGTAATGCACTGGCCATTCCCACCCCCGTTTTAGTGAAGGGGGGGGGAAGTCGCGATACATCACATGATGACGTTTGATACCCCTCTTCTAGGGAGAAGCTGGAAGAGAAGGCTGAAAATGGTGAACATGGGATTATAGGGTGCTTGACAACCAATTTTAAGTGGGAAAGTATTGCCAGGCACCCAAACCATGGACATGTGATCATGGGGATACTGAGATAGCCAGAACACTGAGGACTGGTAGCAGAGGTGGTATTCAGCAGGTTCTGTCCAGTTCTGGAGAACCAATAACAGAAATTTATATATATATTTTATATTTATATTTGTTTTGTTAAGATACAACCTGTTGTGCCTTAAAATGGCTTATACCGTACTGCATTAAAATGGCTTCTACTGTACAGTGCTGTGGAGTTGCCATGGTAATGGCTTTACATACTCCACAAGGGGGCTCCCTCTGGTAAGGGAAAAAATCCAACATTAGAAATTGCGGTGACGTTCATGGAAGGTGGGTTGGGATAAATAAATACCCAGGTGGCACCAGGTTATCTACTAGTAGCAAATACAATCTCCTGTAGCAAATCAGAACCCCAATGAAACAACAAAAGAAACTGGGATAGACATCTTTTATATCTGGGTTTATATCTGGATAAAGGCCTCCCAGGGCTTAGGATACATTTGGAGGTTGAAGATCAACCTGGAAGAAAGCAATGCCTCTTCCGAGAAAACTGCATGAACACATCCATGAGGATACCAGTAGGGCCTGACTTGAACGAAAATTTACTTTTTTTTGTAAAAAGATTTTTATTTTTCCCTTTCAAATTCATTCTTAGATATACATTCTTATAATTGCTATTTAACATTTGTCTATTCATCATAGTCTCTATATTTATTTTTATACACATAGGCAGTATATAATACAGTTTGGGTCACTTTCTTACCACCCTGTGCCTCCATCTTCTTTTGCAACACCTTTCTCCTTCCATCTTCTTAACTTCTTCTCTACCTTCTTCCTTCCTCCTCTCCTTCCTTCTTTCTTCTTCCCCTCTCTTTCCCCTCTCCTCCTCCCTTCTCCTCTTTCTTATCCTCTCTCCTACTCTTAATTCCCCCACCCTTACTTTCTCTACTTTACCCTTTTCTTCTTTTCGCTCCTCATCCCCTCTCCTTTCCATTGTTGCCCTTGCTTATTTACTTTCTCTGTTGGGTTCTCGGGGTGGCATTTCAGCGATCCCAACTTTATCTTTTCATACCAATAATTTTCTCTGTTTACATTTTATTTCTAATATTAGTTTTACTTATATCATTTTAAGGAAACTACTTTTGCGGGGGGAAATTGTACATACGTGAAACAGAAGTGTAAGCCGAAGATCAAAGAAGTACTGTAATTTGCAATTATTCCTCATTTGTGATTTGAGACCTATGTCTCAATTTTTGAACATGTTCTACCACCCTAAGAAGCACGTTCTTAACATTTGCTGGGAATGAGCTAACACAGCTTCCAGGTATTGATGATTAAATCCAAACCTGTGGCTAGGCCCACAAGCCATACATGGCATCTTTACACTAAACAATCACCTTTTATTTAACTGAAATCTCACCTCACTAATCCCTTTGTTGCCTTTCCCTGCACCAGAGATTTTCTGTTCTTTCACTGTCTTCCTCAGAGAGAAGAGAGAGGAGAGAAAAATTTTATTAGCGAGGCTGAAAGGGAACAAAGATCAGATCAGACCAAATCATTGTATTGCTGGAAGTTTTCTCCAACCTATTGCCTTCCAAATATATCACTTCAGCAGGTTATCTTTTCAAAGAAATACTTATCATCCTATTCCGCTGTACAAACAAAAGAACCTAGTACAAAACAATCCTAGTTTTTATGACTGTGGCCCCTTAGAAAATAATTCTGAAAAAATACTGGACATCTTGGGCAAGCACAACAAAACCTCTCTGTTGTTCATTAAAGCATGCTAATCTTTTTAGTCTTCCATGAAAGCTTGAAAAAAAAAACATGCCTCTGCTTTAAAATAAATGAATCGTTGATGCTGGACAACTTTTGAAGTAATGGGGTCTTCCTTACAGACCAACATAAATGTCTGGAAAAAGAATTCTGTACTTTAATGAATAGCAGAAAGCTGGTGTGAGATCAGAAGCATGTCTTCCAAATTGGTTTTTTTCTCTCACCAATTTCACCTTCTCCTCAACTTCTTCTCTTGCATATTGAGTGTTCAAGTTGGTTTTAAAAGATTATTTAAATAAAAGACTGAAGCATAGCACCATTAATTTATGCAATTGAAAAAACAAATGTTCTCTGCAGTTGTTTTATGCTCCTGACACACGACAATTTTATCAGTGCATTCATTACTTTAACATCTTTTTAGAAGAGGGGATGTAGATTATTTGGGTTTTGATGGGCAATCCCATTTTGCTGCTACAGTACCAAACACTGGAACAACGTACTTCCTGAAAAAGTTAAACACTAGATTTTTTAATGACTAGGTAAATAATAGGTCAAAATTTTAACCACCTGAACTCCCTAATACATTTTGTGTGTTTGCAAGGGGACCGAAGCAATAGATGCAAGACAGGTGGTTGCCTTGGGGCTTGGAAGTACAGGTGACAAAGGAATAGCTACTGTGTTACCACCTCCTCCCAAACTGCAGCCATTGACTCAGTCCCTTTGTTATGACCTAATTCAGTGGTTCTCAACCTGTGATCCGCAGATCCCTGGGGGCTGTGATGTCATCACAGGGAGTCCGCGAAGGCTTGAAGAAATGTTATGATTTAAATCTTGACTTAAGTCTTGGGTCTCTCTGGCAATGGCACATGGCTACAAAAGATATAGGTAGTCCTCGGCTTACAACAGTTCATTTAGTGACCACATGGAAGTTACAACGGCACTGAAAAAGGTGACTTGTGACCATTGCAGATTCCCCATGGCCATGTGATCAAAATTCAGATGCTTGGCAACCGGCATATATTTATGACGGTTGCAATGTCCAGGGTTGTTGCAACCCTTTTGCAACATTCTGACGACCAAAGTCAATGGGGAAACCAGATTCACTTAACAACTGGGCTACTCGCTTTTCATCTGCCGTGATTCACTGAACAATTGAGGCAAGAAAGTTCGTGAAATGGGACAAAATTCACTTAACAAATGTCTCACTTAGCAGCAGAAATTTTGGGCTCAATTGTGGTCGTAAGTCAAAAGGACTACCTGTATTTAAGGGGGATCTGTTGTGAAACAAGATTGAGAACCACAAACCTAGATGGTTAAGAGTGACCCTCATGGATCTGAGATCAATTGCAGCAGGTCTGAAAGCAGGAGCCAAATTTCCTCCTTTGTTTCCACTCAGCTTCAACTGCTACAGCCTTAGTACCAGGGGTGGGCTGCTGGGGGTTCCCAGGGGTTCCGGAGAACCTCTAGCTAAGATTCTGTGCAGTTTGGAGAACCCCCAAATCCCACTCCTGGCTGGCCCTGCCCACCTCACCGTGCCCCTCCTCAAAGTCCCCACATGGCCCATTTTAGATGCAGGTAACTGCAGGGCGCGCACGGAGGCTCTGGGAGGGTGAAAAACGGGCCTACCGGAAGTTCAGGAAGGGCCTCTGGAGCCTGGGGAGGCTGTTTTTGCCCTCCCGGAGGCTTGAGGAAAGCCTCCGAAGGCCAGGGCCAAAATGCCCCCTCCCCACCATGGTCCAGGAGGCCGACTAGGCCACGCCCACCAAGCAACCAGGCAGAGAAACCCTTGCAAAATGTTTGAAGCCCACCCCTGCTTAGCACCTGAGCTCCCATGGCTTTTTCACCCAATAAAGCTGATTCACAGGAGGCATAACAAAATACAAGTAAACAAAATCTAATTTTCACCACATTTTCATCTCCCACAACTCCAACTAAAACACAACTATGGAAAAATTAAAATCTGCAGGAGTAACATGGAAGGGAAAGAATAAAAAGAAGAAACATGGTGATATTTTAGGTATGTGAATTTTTTTTAAAAAATGCATCCCAAATGGACAACCACTAGATATAGTGTACAAGAAATATAGCAATACCAATAGCAGTTAGACTTATATACTGCTTCATAGGGCTTTCAGCCCTCTCTAAGCGGTTTACAGAGTCAGCATATCGCCCCCACAATCTGGGTCCTCATTTTACCTACCTCGGAAGGATGGAAGGCTGAGTCAACCCTGAGCTGGTGAGATTTGAACCGCTGAACTGCAGCTAACAGTCAGCTGAAGTGGCTGCAGTACTGCACTCTAACCACTGCGCCACCTCGGCTCTTTTTCTTTTAAGACCAAATTTCTTAGCTATTGCCAAAATTTAGTAGAACAGGATGGCAAAAAACAATGGTTTCTATGTTAGCAATAGCTAGGTTTCCCTTTGTGGGGGAAAACAATAGCACGTAGATGTATATACCACTTCACAGTGCTTTACAGCCCTCTCTAAGCGGTTTTCAGATTCAGCCTATTGCCCCCAACAATCTGGGTCCTCATTTTACCCACCTTGGAAGGATGGAAGGCTGAGTCAACCTTGAGCCTGGTGAAATTCGAACTGCCAAATTGCAGTGAGCTGGCAGTCAGCAGAAGTAGCCTGCAGTACTGCATTCTAATCACTGTGCCATTGCGGCTCATGTTGTATTTCCAGTCCCCCATTTTAGCATTTAAACAGATCCTCTTGCTCTAACTATCCTTTCTCCTTTCTATATATCTAAAGATTCAAAACATCATCCAATATTCACATACAATGTATTTAAAATCACAAACGAGTCCTTGCTTTTGGGGCTCGTCCATCATCAAGGTTTTGGTGCTGGATGTCAAAATATTGAATTTCCGGAACCTTCAAAATGAAAAACAGAGAGTGAGAAGATAAAAATACAAGATCAGTCACAACACATGCCATTTCCTGGTGGCCAGAGAATGATATATTTCAGTGGTTGGGTTCCGGATCCCATTGCAACCGGTACAGTTGCAACGTGGCCCGGCGCCCACTATCTGAATGTGTGCAGCATCCTTACCTCTTGCGATGTCTCCGCAAGCCTCTGCAACGCTCCAGCTGCTCGGTGGAGCGTCGTGCAGGCACTGTGTGCTCCGTGCGTGGAAGCACCGAAGAACTCAAATATAGGTAAGGAGTTTGGGTGGGCGGGTGAGCCCTCCAGAGCACTGTACCGGAACGGTACCCACCTGCAACCCACCACTGATATATTTATATAAAACACGACCATGGTATCTCCTTTGCCATGCAAGTATATATTTAGAGTGTCTTGCCTTAACATATTCATAATAAACGTTTTGAACAGTTGTCAATTGGAATTATGAAAGTAGGTTGTGATTTCCCCCCCAAAATAGCTGTAATGGCCATTCACAAAACAGCTGCTACGGTGAATATGTGACTGTGTCACAAATACTAATTTTCCAGGAGGCAAACTGGGGAGGCTCCTTACCATTCCAAGGAACCTTTCTTCCTGTTGACAGGGCACACTCTCAAACAAAACACTGAACTGTAGATACCCATCTTTTTATGTGTAAAAATTGCCCATAGAGTTTATGAAGGATCTAGGGATATTCTTGAGCATCACAATTGCCCCACAGACTGCCTGTCTGATTTGTAACATTTCATTAAGCACCGTGCAATGTTTAAAATATCCAATAAAGAAATCGGACTGGGAACTTGATGGGAACCAAGGTGAGTTTCTAGATAAGAGCTTATCTACTCCTGAGCTTATTACTCAAATTATAGGGCAGGCATAGTATTGCCTTCTCCAAAGGTCTCCCCTCCTCGGTATCCACTGCAGTTTTCCAATCTCAGTTTCTTTTCAATTCTGCTAAGTAGGTGATATGGGAGATGGGCCTGAGAGCTGAAAGATCTTCAAATCTCACATCTATCAATAACTCATTTATCTCTTTCTAAAAAGGGCCCCACTAAGAAACTCCTCCTCCATTAACCAGATAAGTAAAGCTTTACAACCTCCAGATTAAGAATCATGGTCCATCCACTACCCTCCCAGATAGGAAAGGCTCCTTATTCCCATTGCTTTTATTCAGCGATTTCTTACCCGGTCAAATTAGTAGCATCCCTGAAAAAGGTAAGAACAAGAAAGATCAATCAATGGATGATTCCATTGTTTAAATGTTTAAAAACATTTAAAGAAGCAACACCAGATCTTCCTTGCAACAAGTACAAGCAAATTAACATTTTCCCATTTCTCTGGTATTTATTTATTAAATTTATATGCTGCCCAGTTCCCAAAAAAGGCAACTCTGCCCAACTTCTATTACACACATAGCTCACTTCTTCCCATAACCTTAAATCTTTTCACTAATCCAAAAATTCTTGTCATTTCTGACTCTGTATGGCAAAAAGTTCATTTAGGGTTTCTAGACTTTTATAAAAAAAAATATTTCTTATTTTAACCCTGACTAAACAGGTCATTTTTATAAAAGACTAGAGTTTCAGTAGAATAACATACCTGTCAATTTCAATCTTCACTTCCAGTGGCTTGTTTCGATCCAGCAGTTTTACCAGTAGTCTGAATCATGGAAATAGCACCAATTAAAATCCATGTGGTTAAAAAAAAAAAAAAAAGAGGGGGCAGGTAATTATATTTTTAAAATGAATTGCTTTCCTACTAGTCAAAAGTGTTTCTGCAAAATCCTGTCTTGAGGTGTTCTTGAACATTTTTCCTAAACAACCAAAAAATATAGCCGTCCTGGTGGGATTTGAACTGCTAAATGGCAGCCAGCTGAAGTAGCCTGCAGTACTGCACTCTAACCACTGCGCCACCAGGGCTCTTTTCCTTGATCTTGGTGCTAAGGTTTATGGAGCAGAGCAAATTCATTCTATTTTACTATCTAAATCTGCAATTAGATTGTCTCAATCAAAAAAAAATGTGATTGTAAGAGTATTTGAGAGCTGGAAACAGTAACTGTTCTTCAAAAAGCTTGTTGCTGCTTAGTTTTTAAAAAAAAGATATTTAAGAAGAGGAAGCTACTGTTTTTCCTGTTAAAACTTATAATATGCAATCTTTCTCAATTCCCACCACAGATATTTGGAAGCTTCAACTGGTTCAAAATCCAGCACACAGGCAATTAGTTATACATGCCATACAATTTGAATATGTTAGATCTTTTGTCCATCAGCTGGAAAGGCTGCCAGTTTGCTTCCGGGTTCAACTGAAGGTGCTAGTAAAAATCTATATAAAGCCTACATGACATGGGACTACCGTATTTTTCGGAGTATAAGATGCACCTTTTTCCCTCAAAAAAGAGGGCGAATCTCTGGGTGCATCTTATACAGCGAATACAGCATTTTTTTCCTCCCAAAGCCCCACCCCTTCATCAAAATGGCTGTGCAGAGCCTGTAGGAGGCTTTCAGGGAGCTCCTGGGGGCTGGGGAGGGCAGAAATGAGTGAAAAATTGGCCTTTTTTGCTCAATTTTGTCCCCCCCCCCAGTGCCCAGGAGTACTGTATAAGCCTCCTAAAGGCAATGCATGCAATTTTTTTGACAAAACCTGGCTGTTTTTTTGCTCATTTTTTGGGGGGGGGCACTTCCCAGGAGCACTCTGCGAGCCCCCTAAAGGCTATTCATGCCTTTTTTTTGGGGGGGGGGGGAAATGGACCCGTTTTCACAAAAGATGGGCTGTTTTTGGGAGGTTTGCAGAGTGCAACCCCCCCACCCCTTTTTAAATTTGCCTCTTCAAAACCTTGGTGAGTCTTATACTCCGAAAAATACGGTAGTTTATTTGAGACTACCTCTCCCAAGCTACATCTCCCCACCTCATCAGATCCAGACATGTTGTGGGTCTTGTCCACTAAGGAGTTCCACCAGATGAGGCCTGGGAAAACATCCTTTTCTGTCATGGGGCCTGTCCCTTAGAACATCCTGCACCTGGAAACAAGAATGGCCCTGATCCTGCTGGCCTTTTCAAAACCCTGAAAACATGGATTTGCCAATGGGCATGAGGACCAGGGAATGTGCCAGAGCTGGCATGACGTTACATTGGTGTGATCGTTAGATACAATTACCTCAGCTATGCGCTTTAGGAATTTACTACGAGGGGATGTTTTATGTGTTTTTATATTGGTTTTTTTTTTAATTTGACTTAGTTATAAGCCATCCAGACTCATCTTTATGAGACTGGCGGTTATATAGACCTGAATCATAAATTTATACTAAATAACCTAGCTGTTCTGAGAGAAAGCTACTTTTTCTGAGCACAGATGAACTACAGTAATGCCCTAAGATGACAATAACAATAATAACAAGAACACCAATACTATAAATGTCTGGGACCCACAACCTTTGATCTGGGCCCTTCTAAAATTTTCCGTTTCCTGCCGAAAACAATCCCCAGGAATGGCCATTGTTGGAGTAAGGATTCCCCTCACCTGGCCCGGACGGAGAACTTGTGGTTGGTTCTAAGCACCAGTGGACGTTGATTGGGAACTTGCATCTTAGGCTGTACCTCCACCACAAAAGCACTGGTGAGAGGAGATCAACGTTAGTCTTCTACAACCCATCTATTATTTTGCCCACCCCCCCTGTTTAACATTCCCTTACTGGCAGAATCCTTCCCCTCCCTTGTCACCTTTTCAAGAGGCAGATTATTTGCTCCTGAAGCGCCTTGAACAGAAGGGGCAACTGGCCCTTGAGGGGATCTGTCTCGTAAGTCAACTTTTCGTACATCCCTTTCAGCATCTTTAATAGGTGCAGCAAGTAGAAGAGGATCTCAGCATTCTTAGTAAACCTGTAATTCAGGAGGAAGATCAGTGGATAACAGGACTCTCTATGAACAGACTGTGCAGACATCTGCAAGAGTCAAAAAACAACACCACCTAACTATAAGTGCTCCACAGGGAAGCCTAAAATTAAATAGACTGCAATTCCTTTCAATGGATTCAATAGGGAATTCAGGGAAGAAAGTGAGTTGCAGCCCATTTTGTGACATTTTGCCATGGTTGCTAAGCAAATCACTCGCAGCTGTTAAGCAATCTTGGCTTCCTCCAATGATGTTGCTTCTCAGAAGCCAACGGGGAAAGTTACAAAGGGTAATGATCACCTGACCCAACGACAGTGCAATGTCATAAATACATGCCAGCTGTCAAGTGCCCGAATATTGTTCATGTGACCATGGGAATGTACAGAGGTAAATGTGAAAACCAATCACAAGTCACTTTTTTCAATGCAGTTGTAACTTCAGACAGTCACCAAACGAATGGTAGTAAGCTAAGGACTTACTATAATGCAGAGATGTCAAACTTGATTTCATCAGGGTTGTGTTTGACCTCAGAGCGGGCCAGGGGGTGGGGGAGGCATAGCCAGGATGGGTGTGGCCAACTCAATATCACTCGTGTCGGGAGCGCCTGTGGTGACCCAAGTACTCTGCCAGCGAAAACGGGCTCCCAAGTTGGCTGCAACCCTCTGCCAATGAAAACAGAGTTCGGGAGGGCACTGCGGTCCCATCTAAGACTGTTTCCATGGCGGCCCTGCGGGCCAGATCTAAGCACCCCGTGGGCCAGACACAGCCCTGGGCCTTGAGTTTGACACCCCTGCTGTAATGCATTTCTTCAAAGGGATCGTTGTATAGAAATGTCTCATTAAAAACAAGTAACTGGCCCATGTGGATCCTTGCCATCATTACCCCTTACCATTCTTCCAGACGACATAAGCTGGTATCACATTTCTCTCCAATGCAAGCTAATCGCTGCCGATTTTGCCATTCTGATACCTCCTCCAGAAGGAAACTTCTTAGAGTAGCAGAGCGTCCGAGAAGTTCGTGGATTTGGCTCTTCATCTCCTGATTAAAAAAAAAAAAACAATAACACAAACCAAATGTGTTAATTTATTTATTTTATTTATCAATTTTTAACACAGCTTGCCTCCCTCACAGAGCAACTCTGGGCAGTGTACAGATACAATACAAAAATGTGAAAAGCGTATATAAAATTGAAAAAAAGGCAATGATGAATTAATATGTTATCATAAATAATTTTGTTATCAATAGTTAACAGGTAGTCGGCAATTTACAATTGGAATTAAGCCAGTCACAGGGTCTGTTACATGTGCCCAGGTCAGTAGGCTCCAAAACCAACCCAAACACACCTGGCCTCTGGGCAATACACACTCAAGCACTCAAAGGCTAATAATACTCACTCAAGCACACTTCCCCAATTCTACTACAACTCCTGTTCTTCCGCTACTACTCTTTGTGAGTTCTACTTCTGAAGAACTATAACTATTTCACAGGCTTCTTTAGGCTGTTTTAGTTTCTCACACATACATAAGCCCTCTTCTCTCTCACTCCTGTATCACACCACAACATCCAGCTGTCCCTCTCCACAGCTTTTATACCACACATTACATGCAGTCCTCAACTTCTGTTTATGAAATAAACAGTTCATTTAGTGACTGTTCAAGGTTACAACAATACTGAAAAACAGTGACTTATGACCATTTTTCAGAGTTACCACCTTGCAGCCTCCCCATGATCATGTGATCAAAATTCAGATGCTTGGCAACCGCTTCATATTTATAACCGTTGCTGTGTCTCAAGGTCCTTTGATCCTCTTTTGCGACCTTCCGACAAGTAAAGTCAGTGGGGAAGTCAGATTCACGTAACAACTGTGGCCAGAAAGGTAAAAAAAAATGAGGCAAAACTCAATAAATGCCTCACTTGTCAGGAGAAATTTTGGGCTCAATTGTAGTCGTAAGTCAAGGACTGCCTGTACTGGGTTGGCTGGGGAGAAGTCTTAAAGGAGACAGGACACCAGCAGCCCAAGTGCTGGCCATTTTGCAGGCAGCCTGTCTTCTCACACCTGGCAATTAACAGCTGTAAGTCATGACAGTCATAAAGCTGGTGACAGGACCAGACTTGATTTTATGACCTTTTTTGCAGCGGTTGTTAAGCAAAGGCCCAGGTCCTTAACCAAAACTATTGTTAGTTATAGGGCAGTTTTTGCCAGAAACCAGAACTAAATGACAGTTTCCAGCAAAATTGCAATAGATTGCAGTTATGAGTCGCTGCACTCTGGGCACTGCAAACTGGGCTGGTTGCTGAGAACTCCAAATGGAGTCACATGACTATGAGGGACAGGCAAGGGTGACATTAGAACTTCAAAGTAGCTTTTTGGGGGGGGGGGGGTTGGGCGCCTGTCATAACTTTTAATAATAGTTAAGTCATAATCAAGGACTACCTGTGTATTTCCATGTATGGTTTTTGTTAAAAAACATATAATTGCATCTTTTAAGACACGCAATATGTTTTTTCCATTAGTAAGTTCAAATCCAGCATTTGAAATTTACTGAAATTAGAACTTCATTTGGAAAAAAAAAAGCTATGAAAGAGGGGGAGGGGGATCAGGCTACTGTACCTGCCAGTACTCATACTCACCTGGCGGAAGTGGTTCAACTTATTTAACATGCTTTGTAAGTTCTCAATCTTTTTGGCCCGAATAGGTGCAATAGCGGGATTGGTCTTTTCTGCAAGAAAAGAGGGTGCTTTAGAGAAGGACTCTAACCAATGGTGGGTTCCGGATCCCCTCACAACTGGTACGCTGCGATGGGGCCTGGCGTCCTTGTCGGGCATGTGCGCATGTGCACGCCACTGCTCTGCGACACCCAGCTGCTCAGTGGAGGTCGCACAGGTGCTGTATGCTGTGCGCACGTGCGCAATTGGCCCGTTTGCCTCAAAAAGTGGTAAGGAACGTGGGCGAGCGGACAAAACGAGCTATCGCTCCGGTACGGTGGCCGCTGCTCCCAGCTACCACCGGTACGACCATACTGGGCCGTACCGCTTGGAACCCACCACTGACTCTAACGCTGAACTTGTTCTCATGTTGAGCGTTGATTGCTAGTTCTCCAAAGTTGTCAATGGTTTTGAGGGAGCCATTGAGTCCCTCTGAACTTCCTGTCTGAAAAGAACAGATAGGAAGCAGGATTCATCTCTAGTAAGGAGCTGTTTAGGATGGGTGATTTGACTCCCTAAGCTGACTGCGGTACAACAGGATCTGCAATAGGGCCCAAGAATGACATCCTCTAAGACATTTCAAACATTTGGATTAGGGGAGAAGCGGCATCTTTTTCTACCAACCTTATGTACCCCGTTTCCCTGAAAACAAGACCGATCCTGAAAATAAGTCCTAGTATGTTTTTAATGTTGTGCCCAATATAAGCCCTACGGCCAAAATAAGCCCTACTTAAACGCCTGCACAAAGCCCACATGGCTCCCGGCCTTCTTCTTCTGCTTGCTTGTGGCCGTAATGGAGCAGGAGCCTGAGCGGTGTGCTGATGTCATGGCTGCGAGATGAGGCAGGCATCGGGGTGTTGATTGCCTGGCTGCAGACACCCTGAGGTAAGCCGATGTAGATGCACCCATCTTGTGGCTGTGGAACCGGTGCATCGCTCAGCCTTCTGCACCTTTGTGGCCGCAAGCAAGAAGAGCCCTAGTGCTTATTTTGGGGCCAAAAAGAAAATAAAACCTGTGCTTATTTTTGGGGAAACATTGGTATATAATCTAAATTTCTGTAATCGGATTAATTTCAAAATTACTTAGTATTCCAATTTATATATTGGCACTGTGCTGGCCATGAACTCCCTCTAAGCCCATAGATCAGAGCTACAAGTGTCTAGTATTGTTTAACACCAGCTCTGAAAAGTTTAATGTTGCTACGCGAGCCTCATCCTCAGTCCAAAAGAGCTGCCCCGTCTCTCTCTTTCCAAACACCAACAAATGTTTATTGAAAGAAAACATTAAGATGGTTGGACTCTCATTAGTTACATACCACATAACTAATGGTAAAACAAAATGGGAACTAATAAGTCCAATCGATCAATAATTTTTCCACTTGTAAAACAAAAGTTTGGGTGTCCTTGACAAGTGTCTGATCAAAGAAAAAGAAGAGCTACCCATTCTCCCTAAATCATCTTTGGATAATAGGTAAAATAAGCATACTGTCCAGCCAGCTTGGAGTCGTGGCTACGCTGCAGGACCTGAAGTCTCAAGCTAGCAGGGACATACAGCTGGCTGACATGTTCATAAATGAAAGGGGGAGTGAAGGTTCGTTCTCCAAGCTTGTGGACTGGTTTTCAAATGTTTCTTTACCAGGCTAAGTAATCCCCTAAACTCTACTGAAGATGTTACCTAGCCTGCTAACGAAACGTTTGGAAACCAACCCACAAGTTCAGAGAACGAGCTTTCACCCTTACTGTACACACGAGCTACAGATATTCACCACTATTGCAAATCTAAATAGCTTTAGCCAGTGATGGCGAACCTTTTTTTCCTTGGGTGCCGAAAGCGTGTGCATGCCAACACTCATAATGCAATGCCCCCTGCAGGCCCTGCACCCACACATGCATGCGTGACCGCTGTTTTTCTGCTAGTAGGCTTCCCTGAAGCAAAAAACGGGGTGCAGGGGGAGGGGCGCCACATCCCAGCCACCCCACGCACACTTGACCCACCCCACCCCCAGCACATGCACGCGTGTCTCCCTGCAAAGACCCGAAAATCAGCTGGCCAGTGGGAGGCATGCATGCGTGCACAGTGGCGCTGACCTGGGTGATGGCTTGTGTGCCCGCAGAGATGGCTCCGTGTGCCATGGGCTTTGGCTATTTTCAGGTGATTTTCAAGGGAGAGGTGTACCCTTATAAAGTTGTATCCTTGGACAACGTTATTCAATATCCTGCAGAGCTCTTTAAGCGACTTGTCTGGACAATGAATCCCTCAAAACTCTTGAGCAATTTCTTTGGAAAGACTTCAACCATCCATCATCAACGTACAAAAAACCCTGCCCTTTTCCCATTGTGGTTTCCAAATAAAGGAACTGCTCGTTAAGTTTCCTCACCTAAATGGTTATGTGTCCGAAAACAAAAATCAAAATGATCCTGCAGTTCGCTGTGGTGCTCAATTGAACATTTCAGCCCCTGTGGAATACAGCAGACGTCAAAGTACAGACCAAGCAAGGAGTTTTGAACAAGTATAACAATTAGTAGGACACATTGAAAAGACAGGACCTCAGGATGAATCTCCATTCTGTGATGCGCAGCTAGAACCAACAACAGGGATGCACTCAATACAAAGGAGGCCAATCAGGAACAGCATTGAACTGCATTTGAAGTGTCCCAAAACAGGTTTGTGCCAATAAAATTAGGGGTTTTTTTGTTTTGGTTTCCTGTTCAAAATGAAATGTCTGTTTCCATTTCCTCTCTTTGTAAGCCCCAAAGAAACTCCAAACTGTTTGAGAAACTAATTTTGACCCACTTCCTGGTACATGTTTCAAGATGCAAATGAGAGATTTCTGGGAGACAAAATGCTCCTGTCTTTACCCTTAAGCCCCTCATTCCTCAGGGGTTTGATTTGATTGACAAACTAAACAATAGGAATATCCTTCTAATACAGTGGTCCCCAATCTTTGTGGCCTGGTAACTCAGCTTGGAGAGGGGAAAGAGGGGAATCGGACCATTCGAGCGGTGGGCTGGTATGCATGTGCAAAGCACACAGTTTGACTGCAAGGCTGTTGCCTATTTGGAACTGGGCTGTGCAAGAGGCAGGCTGGCACACACACACGCAGCTCCACTCGTGTATGCGCGCTGACCCACTAAACTTGCAAGTGGAGCTGCCTGCCTGCATGCACATCAGCCTGCCTCTCGCGTGGCCCGGATCTGAATAGGCCACAGCCTGGTAATGGGCTGTGGACCAAGGGTTTGTGAGCCTTTTCTAATATATAATTTGAATAGGTGCAAAATTAATTTCACCTTCCTGTATCTGTTATGTACATGAAGTACGAATATGGGAATAGAATTATAATAAACTAAAAATGAAATAGCTTGGTTTAAACATCACACACATTTCCATGCTTTGTTTTAATCATGGTTAGTTGAAAAAGCCAATGGTCTAGTGCACATTATACCAAGTTATAACATTTGCAGATTACTATAGTTGGGAATCCAGCCAGTATAGTTCGCAAACTTCAATTTAGGGTTTAGAATTGCAGTAACTCAGCCACTGTTAGCTCAAGCACAGTTCAAGCAGACCATGATAGTTAGTATAAAGTGTGATCTAAGTCATTCTATGGCTTGCCTCAACCTGAAATGATGTATCTAGCAAGCTAGTTTGAGGGCAAAAGAAGAAAGGGACGACAGAGAATGAGGTGGCTGGATGGAGTCACCAAAGCAGTAGGTGTGAGCTTAAATGGACTCCAGAGGATGGTAGAGGACAGGAAGGCCTGGAGGAACGCTGTCCATGGGGTCGCAATGGGTCGGACACGACTTTGCAACTAACAACTACAACAACAAGCAACCTAGAATGTTGCATGAAAGGGCTAAAAAGCACTGCCAGGCTTCCCACTCTCACCTGAACTGTCTTCTGCATCTCCATTAGTCGCTCCTCAATCTTATGGTGATGGCTGGTAAGCACAGGGGAATCAGATGGAGGATCCAGAGTTGCCTAAAGAGAGAGGAAGAGAAAATACACAAATACAGGTAAATCATTTATCACTTAAGGGGCTTTTCTCCCACCCCCTAAGTTCCGGTTGTTAAAAGAGACACCCTGTATCTTGCTCAAATCCTCAGATCTTTCCCCCTACCTTTATAGCACTGCTATTTCATATTATTCTTTTATTCCTATTTTTCTTTTCCCTATCACAGCACAACATCAACAAAATTTTCTCCTCTCTGTCTCTGGATTTCCCTTTCCAATTCAGTGTTGAATTGCCCAGTGAAAATGTTCATCCAACATAATGAACGTTTCCAACATAAAATTAAAAGCTTGGGATGCATTTCGCTTTGGCGCAGATCTCGGGAGAGGAGAATGTATTAAAATTATGCTGGAAGTGTGATGCTGGAGGAATAGAAAATACAGCATTAGTGTTTGCAAATTACTCCTAAGTCCACCTTTCCCAGAAAAAAAAAACCCCTCTTTCCACAGCCACAGAAACATTTGGTCATAATAAATAGGGACTAAAACACTAGAAGGCAGACCATCCAGTGAAATAACACATCAGTTCCAAGAAAATAGTTCTTGATTGAGTCAAAAAGCTATTGTCTTTCTAATGCCAAGTCATATGACCTCATTGTTCCACCCTTATTGAACACGACCCGTAAAATACACTGCTGTAAGCCATCTAATTTTATTGAATTCATCATATGTATACCTTGATTTGCATAAATCTGCATATAGAGGGGGATGCCTAACCATTTCCAGGTTAGCAACAGCTGCCTTCACGACAATAATAAACCAATTCATACTTCAGGAGAATTATGGGTTGATTATGGATTTAAAACAAACTCTTGGGGAAATAGCAAGAGCACTGACTTATATACCGCTTCACAGTGCTATAGAGCCTCTCCAAGTGGTTTACAGAGTCAGCCTATTCCCCCCAATAATCTGGGTCCTCATTTTACCCACCTTGGAAGGATGGAAGGCTGAGTCAACCTTGAGCCTGGTGAGATTTGAACTACCAATTGCAGGCAGCCGGCAGTCAGCAGAAGTAATCTGCAGTGCTGCACTCTAACCATTGTGACACCTTGTGACAATTTCCCATCAAAAGTCATCTTGGAGGAGAGATGAGCGGCATAGAAAATTAATAAAATAAATTGGGAGAGAGGTTTTTTTCCCCGATGGGGTGGGACGGGCATTTAGTCCAGGTAGTCTTTGACTTACAACCACAATTGAGCCCGAGATTTATGTTGCTAAGTGGGACATTTGTTCAGTGAGATTTGCCCCGATTTACGACCTTTCTGGTCACAGTTGTTAAGTGAATCATCGCAGTTGATTAGTTAGTAACCCGGTTGTTAAGTGAATCTGGCTTCCCCGTTGACTTTGCTTGTCAGAAGGTCACAAAGGGGAACCCCATGACCTTGGGACACAGCAACGGCCTTAACTAGGAATTAGTTGCCAAGCATCTGCATTTTGATCATCGGGACACTGCAAAGATCGTAACCATGTAAAAATGGT
Organism: Thamnophis sirtalis; assembly: GCF_051295495.1. Lineage (NCBI taxonomy): Eukaryota > Metazoa > Chordata > Lepidosauria > Squamata > Natricidae > Thamnophis > Thamnophis sirtalis. Next base: position 150,439,139 of record NW_028261383.1, on the reverse strand, counting down.
TTTTCAGTGCCGTTGTAACTTTGTTCAGTCACTAAGTGAACTGTTGTAAGTCGAGGACTAAATGTAATAAACCAATTCATAGTGCAGTAGAATTATGGGTTGGTTACTGGTTTAAAACAAACTCTTGGGGAAATTGTCACCTTCTGAGAATTTGTCATCAAGAGCCAACCTTGTAGGCGAGAATGAGCAGCATAGAAATTTAATAAATAAAATAATTAGGAGGGGATTCTCCCCCCCCCTTTCACTGGGATGAGATGGGCATTTGGTAAATCAAAGCTGATAAATCAATATTGCTAGATGGAGAAGACTATGTTTTGTGACTGCACAAGGCAGGCAGAAGAAGACCAAGCAGGTTTTTGCTTTTTACCTGAGAGGTAGAAAAGGCTTCAGACAGAATTGCTCTCTCCTGTCTCAGTAGAGCATCAATGGCAATGGCTAGTTCCTGCGGATGATCTTGGTACTTGCTCTGGAAGACAGGGCACAGCAAGATAGAAAAGTGTAAGGCTATACCCCCAAATAAAAACTTTTTATATCATCTGCTGCCAAAAACACCTGGCCTTTTGGGAATCACCACTTGCAGGTCATCTGGGTAGCTCTAGTGGAAAACGAGATATAGTCTTTGGTTTCTTCTTTCTAGGCAGATCTCCACTGTCACTAACTACGTTCTTTTTCCTACCTGAGGTATGAAATCTCGCCAGGATAGCAAGAGCACTTAGACTTATATACTGCTTCAGAGCCTCTCTGAGCGGTTTCCAGAGTCAGCCTATTGTCCCCAACAATCTGAATCCTCATTTTACCCACCTCGGAAGGATGGAAGGCTGAGTCAACCTAGAGCCTGGTGGGATTGGAACTGTTAAACTGCAGCCAGCCGGCAGGCAGCAAAAGTAGGCTGCAGTACTGCATTCTAACCACTGCGCCAACACGGCTGTCCTCATGGCCATCATATGAGCACAGGAAAGGCCCACATGGCAACTAAGAGTTTCTCAATAAATGCACACATCTTGGTCAGCAAGGATAAGGGTCTAAACTACATAGGTCAGTGTTTTTCAACCTTGGCCGCGTGGACTTCAGCTCCCCAAATTCCCCAGCCAGCATGACTGCCTGGAGAATTCTGGGAGCTGAAGTCCACACATCTTAAAGTGGCCATGGTTAAGAAACATTTAGATAGATGGTTGTATTTAAAAAATGTCAAGCTCTTTTATCCTTCAGATCTTCCTCCGGCTTTCATATCTTGAAGGGAGGCTCCCGTTTCATTCTGACCCTTTCCCGCTGTGCAGGAACACACCCATACGTGTTCTATGCATACCGCTAGATGCAATTTGGAACGGCGTAAGTTGTGCTTGAGTAACATGTTAGCATTGTTCTCTTCGCCCAACGCCAGACGTCCAATCTGATCATCCAGTGAAGACAACATGGTATGGAAAAGATAGCAGGCTTGTGAGGGCTCCAGTTCTACTGCTTGGCTCCTAAAAGCAGATAATGGAGAAAAGGCAAAGCAAGACTCAGACTTGGCTGAGATAAAGAGAAAGTCATTGCCAAAAAAGGCACTTGGATGTAGGGAAGGAAGGAGATTGTTAGTAGTCAGAAAATGGAACCATAACAAACCAAATCTTACATATCTTGGGTCACAATTTACTGTATTTTTTGGAGTATACGACGCACCATGATTTTGAAGAGGTACATTTTTTAAAAAGGTTTTTGCACTCTGCAGGCATCCCAAACCCTTTGCATGCCTCGTTTTTTGCAACCAAAAAAAAAGGGGGGGGGAGGGAATGCAGAACTTTGGGAGGCATGTAGAGTGCTCCTAAGGGCTGGGGGGGCAAAAACGGCACATTTTTTGCTCATTTTTGCCCTCCCCAGCCCCCAGGAGCACTTTGCAGGCCTCCCAAACCCTCTGCACGTCCATTTTTGCAAAGGGGGCGGGGTTTTGGTAGGCCAAAAGTGCTGTATCCAGTGTATAAGACGCACCCAGATTTTCAGTCTCTTTTTTGGTGGGAAAAGGTGCTTCTTATACTCTGAAAAATACGGTAGGTAATATAAGATCCTGAGAAAACAGATTGGCATCATGATTAAGGCACTGAATTAGAAATTGTGAGTTTATGAGATCTAGTCTTGCCTGAATCACAAAGCCAACTGGGTGACCCTGGCCAATCCCTCTTTCTCAACCCTGGGAAGGAGGCGAGGGGAAACCACTTCTGAAATCTTGCCATGAAAACTGTAGGGACTAGCCAAGGCAATTACCGGGAGACAAGGTTTGAGTCGTCAAACCCATAATTTGGGAATATTTTAATGAAATTCCTAAACTTATAGCTAAGGCAAGAAAGAGCCACAGACCTGCTTACTTAAATAAAGTGTAATAATCTTATAATTCTTATCATATATTTGCTCTTTCTCTGACAAGAGACTGTAACCTACCAGATTTTTAAATAAATATTCTTAGATCATTAAATCCTCATTTTTAAGGATCTATCTATCTGACAGAACTTTTGGATATGCTGCTCAAATTACTATTGTGATACTTTGAGATGACTGAATAAATATGTAGTTGTTACTACATCTGGGTAGTGCATTGCATTTAAACCATGGAAATACTTCCTTTACAGTTCTATTAGTGCATTAAAATGATCAGTAACTTCATATTTTTATTCAAGTGTACAATCTTCAGAATGCAAGGTTCAGGAGACCATCCATTTGTTTAGGTCGTCCTTGACTTATGATCACAATTGAGCTCAAAATTTCTGTTGCTAAGAGAGACCTTTATTAAGTGAGTTTTGCCACATTTTAGGACCTTTCTTGCCATAGCTGTTAAGTGAAATATTGCAGTTGTTCAGTTAGTGACACGATTGTTAAATGAATCTGGCTTCCCCGCTGACTTTACTTGTCAGAAGATCACAAAAGGGGAGCACATAACCGCAGGACACTGCAACCGTCATAAATATGAATCATTTGCCAAGGGTCTGAATTTTGATCATATAGCCATGGGGATGCTGCAACAGTTGTGTGAAAAATAGTGGTAAGTCACTTTTTTCAGTGCTGCTGTAACTTTGAATAGTCAGTAAATGAACTGTTGTAAATCAAAGACTACCTGTACTATATTTAGGGTCTATAATTTCAGAGTTAGCTTACACCACATGATGAACGTCAGCAAGACTTTCATTCATAGCTGGGGGGGGATCCATTGTATAGAAAGATATACACAATGATCTATATATATATATATATATATATATATATATATAAACGTGTTTGTGTGTATGTTCCAGCATAACTCTGGAATGCCTCAAGCAATTTCAATCAAACCCTCTGGAGAAAAATATTGTGGGGGTAAGACACCCCAAACACCCCTTGAGGGAGGGGGTGTTCTGTTAACATACAGCCTGTTGTACCTTAAAATGGCTTCTACTGTACTGATGTAACTCTAGAACGCCTCAAGCAATTTTAACCAAACTTGGTACACATATGACTTACTCTCTGGAGAAAAATACTGTGTGGGTAAGACACCCCTCGGTGTGTCTGTTCTGTTAAGATATAACCTGTTGTGCTGTACTGCCATACTGGCTTCTACTGTACAACACAGTGGAGTTGCCATGGTAACAGCTTCACAGTACTCCACAAGGGGACTCCCACTGGTAAGAGGGAAAATCCAACATTAGAAATTACGTTTGGTCCGGACATTTCCCCACTATAAATAAATATCCGGCCAATACCAGGTTATCGGCTAGTAAATAATAAAAACCAGCAAATCAAAGACAAATTACTTTCATTGAAATGACTATGATAGAAATAAGCATTACCAGTTTTGCTCCTCAATCCAGTAGGCTAAATACTGACGCACTTCCATGGGTAAGGTGTCATCTGAGTAGAGAAAATCTATCTGGTCCATGTGAACCTTGTCCAGCATTTGAATTTGTTGCCATTGGGACATGTTGGAATGTTCTGCTGAACCTCGCACACCTAAGCAAGGAAAGACATCAGGAACCCTTTGTAAGAACATTGAACAACTGAGAAAAGTAATTCTTTTGTATCACACGTGTCCCCTTTCAAAAGAATGTCTACATTAGTGATGGCTAACCTTTTTCCCATCATGTGCCAAAAGCAGGGGGAGCACAGGGGGGTCATGAGCAGCCATGCCCACACCCATAATGCTATGCATGCAACTCTCCTGTGAGTGCCTCCACCTGTGTACTGGACCCGTGTCCCTCCTGGCTGGTTGCTAACAGCAGGGAGGTGACACGGAGCTGGATCCAAGCGGTTATTACCGCCTCGCTTCGGGAGGGGCACTTCCCCGCCGCACTTAAAACGGCGGTGGTGAGACCCCTCCTGAAGAAACCATCTTTGGATCCAGCTGTACTTAACAACTACCGTCCAGTCTCCAACCTCCCCTTTATTGGGAAAGTTGTTGAGAAGGTGGTGGCCTACCAGCTTCAGCGGTCCTTGGAGGAAGCCGATTACCTGGACCCCTTCCAGTCCGGCTTCAGACCTGGTTACAGCACAGAAACCGCTTTGGTCGCATTGACCGATGATCTCTGGAGAGCCAGGGATGGAGGCCATCCCTCCATCTTGGTTCTTCTTGACCTCTCGGCGGCTTTCGATACCATCGACCATGGTATCCTTCTGCGACGACTGCGGGAGGTGGGGTGGGAGGCACTGTTTTGCAGTGGTTCTCCTCCTACCTCTCGGACAGGTCGCAGTCGGTGTTGGTCGGGGGACAGAGATCGACCACGAGGCCCCTAACATATGGGGTGCCGCAGGGGTCGGTCCTGTCCCCCGTACTATTTAACATCTACATGAAACCGCTGGGCGAGATCATTCGGAGGCACGGGATAAGATACCATCAATATGCAGACGATACACAGCTGTATCTGTCTGCCCCGTGCCAACTCAATGAAGCGGTGGACGTGATGAACCAGGGTCTTGAGGCCGTTAGAGACTGGATGCGGGCTAACAAGCTTGTACTCAACCCGGAAAAGACCGAGTGGCTGTTGTGTTTCCCTCCCAACAATTTGGCTAGCGTTCCACCACTCAGGCTGGGGGGCCAAATTTTACACCCCTCAGACAGGGTTCGCAACTTGGGAGTCCTCCCGGATCCACAGCTGACCTTTGATCACCACCTGTCGGCTGTGACCAGGGGGGCATTCGCCCAGGTTCGCCTGGTGCGCCAGTTGCGACCCTACCTGAATCGGGAGGCACTCACAACAGTCACTCGCGCCCTCGTGACCTCTAGGCTGGAATACTGCAACGTGCTCTACATGGGGCTGCCCTTGAAGAGCATCCGGCGACTTCAGCTAGTCCAGAATGCGGCCGCGAGAGTGATTGTGGGTGCACCTCGGTTCACCCACATAACACCTATCCTCCACGAGCTGCGCTGGCTACCTGTTGATCTCCGTGTGCGCTTCAAGGTGCTTCTTACCACCTATAAAGCCCTCCATGGTAGTGGATCTGGGTACTTGGGAGACCGCCTCCTGCCCATTACCTCCTCGAGACCGATTAGATCTCATAGATTAGGCCTCCTCCGAGTGCCATCTGCCAGCCAGTGCCGGCTGGCTACTACGCGGAGGAGAGCCTTTTCAGTGGCAGCTCCGACCCTCTGGAACGATCTCCCCGTGGAGATTCGTACCCTCACCACCCTTCAGACCTTCCGCGCAGCCCTCAAGAACTGGCTATCCCGCCAGGCCTGGGGGTAAAGATCTGATCCGCCCCCACCCGAATGTTGGATGAATGTTGTTTACTTTTTAATTATGTGTTATGTTATATGTTATTGTCTGTATCCCCCTCCCTATAAGTTGTTAGCCGCCCTGAGTCCCCTCAGGGAAAAGGGCGGCCTATAAATAAACTTATTCAATTCAATTCCCCACCCCCACCCCGCCATAGGTTCGCCATCCCGGGTCTACATGAAGTTCAAAATAAAAAATACATTTTACATGGAGTTGTCATATGTGACGGGTGGCATAAGTACAAAAAAGATGAATACCAAGGAGCTGCTACATTAAAGCTCCCTGAAAAAAGAGGAGAAAATAACAGAAATGAGACCATGGTTTTTCCTTCTTTTAGTGTGAAGGAAGGCAGTAAAATATTGTAAAGCCAGTGTGGAATGATGAGGTTAATTTCTATAATTAGGGTGGATTAGAGTCCCATTAGTAGGAAAAATGTAGAGATGCTAAGGCAGCCAAAGCAAGGTCATCCTGTAGTGTTATCAGATGTGACATTCCGCCTTAAAGTCACAGTATGATTTAATTTGCTTGATCATTCCTATGTAACCTTTCTGAAGGAATATAATAACAATAGCAATATAATCCCAAAGGTGTTTTTTTCAAGAGGCAACTGGACTTTCTGGTTTCGCTTCTCATCCAAGAAGCTGAAGAAGCCCATGGGCTTTGGAGTTTGACACCCCTGCTCTAGTGCCTCCTATTTCTCTTGATCATTGCTGACACGTTGCTACACCTTGAATGGAGTCAACCTGTGGTAAATTAAATTGATTGGACATGATTTGGAAAGACACACACCTCTCTATAGAAGGTGTCATAGCTGATAATTCACACTGTAGCAGAGCAAAAGTGAGGAGGTCAAAGAAACTGCCTACAGAACTCAGAGATAGGATTATTGCAAGGCACAGATCTGGGGAAGGCTGCAATAAAATTTCTGCTGCACTGAAAGTTCCTAAGAACCCAGTGGCCTCCTTAATTCTCAAATGGAAGAAGTTTAGTGCAACCAGGACTCTTCCAAGAGCTGGTTGCCCGATCAATTTAATTAACCACAGGTTGACTCCGTTCAATGTGTAGAAACATGTCAGCAGCAATAAAGACAAATGGGTGGCACTAGAGCTAAATTTCACGTGTTGTTGTAAAGGGCCTGAATACTTATGCCAATGTAAATGTGAAAAGGAATTAATTTCAACTATTATAGAATCAGGCTGCAGCATAACAAAATTCACAAAAGTGAAGGGGTCTGAATACTTTTTGAATGCACTGTAGACTTATATACAGCTTCATAGTACTTTAAAGCCTTCTCTAAGCGGTTTAGAGTCAGCATATTGCCCCTAACAATCTGCGTCCTCATTTTACCGACCTCAGAAGATGGAAAGCTGATCAACCTGAGCCAGTGAGAATTGAACTGCTGGCAGTTGACAGAATTAGCCTGCAATACTGCATTCTAACCACTGTGCCACCATGGCTATATAAACCCATAATCTTGCTTAGTTCAGGGCTCTTTTGCATTCTTTTGGGCCAGTGCCCAGTTCATACTGTAGCTGTGCATGCCAGTAAAAATTACTTTGCTTCATCTGTAAGTTTTGGTTCCTTATTGAAGTAGGCATTTCTCCTACTATTTATAAAGTGCACATGCATGTGTGTTTCTCTCTGTGTTCTTGTGTGTGTGTGTGTGCGCGCGCGCGCATGTAATCAGTTGCCAGGTTTAAGTAAGGAATTCCTTGCTGCAACTGATAAAAGCTAATTTGTACATACAGAACTTAAACTAGTTCCCATATAATGGGGCCAGCCAGAAACCTGCCCTAGAATCATAAAGAAGGTATCCCACTGCAAGGGAGTCGATACTCATTTGTAAATACATGCTAAGAGGCATGCCTAACTATGAAAGGGCATATGATTTAAGCCACAATATTCCCTTGATATCAGTAGCTTTTTCCTTTTGATTTCAGGAAGCTCTTTGTTGCCTTCTCAGTGATTGAAAATAAGAGAGCAAAAGAGAGCAGAGAAATCAAATTTTAAAAAAGATTAAAGAGAGCAATGCAAATCAAATGAAAACCTCGTGAATGTAGAAAATATATGACTTTTGCTCCGTTCCCAAATTCTGCCAGCATAGGGCTAAAATAATTACCGTATGAGTTTCGTAGCTGAATGAAAGTAAAGGGGATGTGAAACAAAACAAAACAATAATGTCAGAATGAGTCAAATGTTGTAAACATACGAAGCCGGGAAATCTCTGTAGTTTAGAAACCAGAAAATCTGGACAGCATAACTAAGCTCAGTCCAAAAAGTAATGAAAAGCAGAAAGCATTTGCATAAATATAGGAGAAATTCTTGGTGCAGTTAAACTGCCTAGGATTTGGATTTTACAAAGGAATTCTCATTTTCCTTGGTTATTTAAGAGGCTAATCCTATAGCAGAGGTCGTATTCAGCAGGTTCTGACCAGTTCTAGAGAACCGGTAGTGGAAATTTTGAGTACTTTGGACAACCGGCAAATACCACCTCTCACTGGCCCCGCCCCCATTTATTCTCTGCCTCCCTAGTCCCAGCTGATCGGGAGGAAATGGGGATTTCGCAGTATTCTTCCCCTGGAGTTGGGTGGGAATGGAGATTGTACAGTATCCTTCCCTTGCCATACCCACCAAGCCAAGCCATGCCCACAGAACCAGTAGTAAAAATTTTTGAATCCCACCACTGTCCCATAGGAACATTGCATAGGGGCTGTTGGAAATTGCAAACCTCATTTTTTGTAAATAGAACGAAAATCTAACTAAGAATACTACTTCTGGAATGCAATAGGCTTTCCCAAGTTTATAATGGACAAATAGCAAAAGAAATCAGGTAAACCTCAACATACGACCCCAATTGAGCCCCAAATTTATGTTGCTAAGCGAGACAGTTAAAGTGAATTTTGGCTCATTTTACAACCTTCCTTGCTACAGTTGTTAAGTGAACCAATGTAGTTATGAGGTTAGTAACGTGGTTGTTAAATTATTTCGGTTTCCCCATTGTTTGTCAGAAGGTCTCAAAAAGTGATCACATGACCTTGGAACACAGCAGCGGTCATAAATATGAATCAATTGCCAGGGCCTAAATTTTGATCACATGATCCTGCAGATGCTACAATGGTTGTAAGTGTGAAAAAAGTCATAAGGCATGACCTGCATATACCAATAATTATGTTTGTTCTTCCCCCCTCTCCCTCATCCAATTCAAGATTGCACATCTCTTGATTTGCATTTCTTCCAAGTTGTCAAAATCCTTCCCCACCAGGGACGTGCAGGGGAGGCAGAGCCTCACCACTGTCATCATGAAAAGAAAAGAAAATGCAAAAGGAAAAAGGCAAGAGCTGAGGTCAGGCTGAGCTAGTTGCTGCCAGAGTCACAGTGGATGACTCTGCTTAACTGTTTAAAAAAGCCTCTAAAAAAGCGCCCTCTACAGGAGGCAGGAGAATGACGTGCCTCATCTAGTATGACTTTAGGCGTTTTATGATCACTCGAGCAGAGTTAAGCAAGGGTTAAAAACCTAAAAATTCCTGATGTAGGTGTCATTGAGTGTCTTTTTGAAAATTAAATCTGAAAGCCAGGAAAAGCCTTCTAAGGTTGGATTAACTGGTTCACCACAATCTGATGCAGTTTGCCAGCTGTGCCCAACTTCCTGAAAACGAAACTTAATTTCACCACCCACCCCAACAAACTCCTAGCTGAAACAATTCTTTGATCAACCAATGTCCAACCAAGAATTTAAGGTTGGATTAACTGGCTCACCACAGTCTGATGTAGTTTGCTGGCTCTGCCCAATTTCTTGAAAACGAAACTTAATTTCACCACACACCCCAACAAACTCCTAGCTAAAACAATTCTTTGATCAATCAATGTCCAAGCAGGAATATCAATCAAACGAATCCTAATCTTTTTTTGTTAGTTTTACAACCCAAACTCTCCTCTGATTCCCACAGGCCAGTCCTTGGGATCAAAGGAAGCTTTTGTAGTCCTGCCTTCCCCTCCTCCTACATTCACAGAGGCTCTATGCAGCATCCTACAACCATGGTTAGAGCAGCTGGCTGAAAAAGAGCCCATCACCTTTCCAGCATTACAGCCAGCTGTTTCGACTGAACTAAAAGGGGGGGCTTCAAACCACCCTGGTTCCCCCCCCCTCCAAATTTCTGCTTTACTGTGTCCCGCTTGCCAACAGTCAAAGCAGAAGTATCCAAGGTGCGGTGGAACTGTGGATGCAAGGAAGCAGGAGAAGAAATAGACCAAAGACCAATTCCTTGTGTGTCCAATCACACTTGGCCAACAAAGAATTCTATTCTATTCTAAATAGAAAAGTAAGAAAACTTTAGTGAAGTGGAACCGATCCGCTCGATCAAATAAGGAAACCAGGTGGGCGGTAGACGGGATGTTCAGGGAGAAGCCCGCCACGCCTGCCCAACAACTTCGAAAGAAAAGATAGGGCAGTTTTCTTCAGCGAATACCTCCATTTATCACTTTTCTGGATAATTTTGCAAAATTTGGGTTTAGTTAAGATTAATTTCCCCACTCTTGCGCTCCCTCCAGAAATTGCACAAGGGAAGGACCAACTATGCTTTTGGAAGCCGGATTAACAGGTTAACAGTAACAGAATTGGAAGGGACCTTGGAGGACATTTAGTCCAACCCCCTGCTCACGCAGGAGACCTATACTACGGATTCGAACCGCCGAGCCACTTAATTTCGACATTATATTTGCTGCCTCCTTCCAAATGGATACGCCTTCCTACATATTCACTGCCCAGGTTTAAAACACTTTAGAGTGGGCACAGATCTCTAAACCCTGCAAGATTACACTCCCACCCCACCTCCCTTCCGCCCCGAAGCCGCTACCTGCCAAAAGAAGCCGCCACTCTTCCTCCCGGGAATGTTATTGTAAACTCTGCAATTCAAGCTCTTGGAGAAAAATCGGCCCCTTCTGCGCAGGCGAGACGGAGGGCAGCCCCGCCCATCCTTATCGTGATTGGAGGAAAGTCTGAGCTTTCGTCTAAAAGCGGAGGGAGTAGGTGCTATCGGAAGAAGAGCCAACTTCGCCCGCTTGGCGATTTCGATTTCCCAGGAATGACGTCAGCAATGGAGGCGGGGACCTTGAAAGGATTATGTAAACAAAGTACACTCTGGCTATTGGCTAACGGAGTTGCAAGCGTGTGTTGACCGGGAAGGTTTGAGGCTGCGTGGTTGGTGTTCGGGCTGTGCTGGGGTAGAAATCTATCGAATTCGAGTCTGGAAGGAAGATCCCGTCTTTATTATTTATTTTATTTATTTGTCAAGCATGTTTAAGATAACAGATATTAGTACAAACATGATTATGAGTACATGAAATGGATACGAATAAATGGGGACAGTAGGACAGGGACGGTAGGCACGCTGGTGCGCTTATGCACGCCCCCTTACAGACCTCTTAGGAATGGGGTGACGTCCACAGAAGACAGTCTACGGTTAAAGTTTTGGGGGTTTTAACAATGGAGTCAGGTAGAGCATTCCAGGCATTGACTACTCGGTTGCCGAAGTCGTATTTTCTGCAATCATTTTCTTCAAATGAACGAAGTGAGTTTTTCAGCTCTCTTCCCTCCTTGTGAACGTTTAATGGCAGCGCAGGATTCCCTGCCATTATGTAGGTTATATCACCATTTTAAAAGTGTTTGTTTGGCATTCCTTCAGCCACTCCTTACCCTCCTCATCAGTCTTCCAATCGTGTAATAGGAACCATTTATTTATTTACTAATTGTTTTTTATTCTGCCTTTATTATTTTATAAATACCTTTATAGATAATATATATAGTGACAGGCTAGAAGCCAGGAGACCATGAGTTCAAGTTCTGCCTTAGCCATGAAAGCCATCTGAGTGACTTTGGACTAGTCACTGTCTCTCAGCCCAACCTTCCTCACAGGGTTGTTGTTAGGGGGGAAATAGGAGCAGGATATATTCACTACCGTGAGTAATTTATAAAAATAATAAAGACAAGATGCAAATAAATATATAAATAATCCTACCATGTTTCCCTGAAAATAAGACATGGACTTATTTTCTTTTGACCCCCGAAATAAGCACTTGGTCTTATTTGGGGGGGTAGATATTATTTTTTGAGGTGCAGGAGGCCCCTTAACCATGGCCCGCAGATCAGCTGATCCAGAGAGGGCCAGAGGTTCTGTCTCTGTTTCTGGCACACTTTTGCCAGCCCTAGTGTCCCTGGGTCTGCTGATCTTTTTGTGGCTGCCACTAAGAGAAGGGGTGCAGTAACTAGGGTTTGTAGGAGTGGCCTCCGTGAGGCCGTTCCGCATGGATGGCAGGGGCATGTGGAGCATGTTTCCCCCCTCCCCCCAGGAAATGGTGGTGACCTGCTGTGCATGCATTTAAATGTTTTAATGTTTAAGAGCCAAGGTGGCGCAGTGGTTAAATGCAGCACTGCAGGCTACTGCTAGATCAGCAGGTCAGCGGTTCAAATCTCACCGGGTCAGGGTTGACTCAGCCTTCCATCCTTCCGAGGTGGGTAAAATGAGGACCCAGATTGTTGGGGGCAATATGCTGACTCTCTGTAAACCGCTTAGAGAGGCCTGAAAGGCCTATGAAGCGGTATATAAGTCTACTGCTATTGCTATTGCTATTGCTATTTTAGGAGAGGGCTTATTTTGGGGGGGGAGGGCTTATTTTAGCTCATGCGCTCAAAAGCCCAATTGGGCTTATTATCCGCGTGGAGATCTTATGTTCAGGGAAACAGGGTAGTTCCTCCTATTTTTCCTACAACCCCCGTGAGGAAGGTGAGGGTATGACTGGCCCAAGATCACCCAGGCTTCAGCTTTCATGCCAAAGGCAGGATTAGAACTCCTGGTTTCTAAGCCAGCACTTTAAGCCCTGTGCTAAACTAGTATTTTTGTTAAGTTTTAGTTGTGTTGTATTTTATTTTAGCCATTTTGGAAGACATTGTAAGACAGCTTAAAATATCAAAATAAATGTTATGAATTCCACTGGAATTGAACAATTACTTTCATAGTGTTGGAAGAAATGTCCATTTGGTTTCAGTTCCAAGTGGGGGAAAAGACACTACAAACATGAGGCTGCTTGGAAAGATGGTTTAATGGTGGACAGGATCTGGTTTAATGGTGGACAGGATCACATGATTTGAGGTCCTGGGCAAAAAAGGGAAGAGATGCTGAGAGTGCCTGGGTTTTATGCCCTCTCTGGGCTTTTGAATTTGAGCTTGTATTCTGATTGGTTCTCAGACTCCCAAGGGGTCATGCAGGGGTAACTTTGTCTGTGTCCCAGGCTTGGTTGAGTTTGCTGGGTGATGATGTAAAGAAGGGACTTTGGGCAATTCCTCCTATGGTTCTGCCTGAAGGAGGTAAATCTTTGTTATGTAGAATAGACCGGCCCAGGCCTTAATGGCCCATTGACAAAGGTGGGGAGGGGTGAGTTTCTACTTCCCTTTTAGGGGAAATATTCTGCCCTTTTAATATTTCATAAAATATCTCATTTACCTAGGAGAGGGGTGGGTCGGTGCTAACTTACAATAGCAAGAAAAGCAAGGAACTATTCCTTTTGAGAGGATTCCTGATGAGTTTCTTGATTAATTGTCCATCTTCACATATAACTGTGAGGACTCTGGGAATATTAGAGTAAACCTACGGTATATACACATTCTCCTTCCCCCTCCCCCATTTTCTTCAAAGATGGGAGACCTATAATAAAATATTCTGAATAAAGTATTGTAGAACAGAAATCCAGTTTGTCTAATCCATTCCACCTCCCCCAATTATTTGTTCCCTCAACAGCCAGCATTTCACAATCGAGCCTTATAGCTGGTTGTTGTTGGTTTTTTTTTTTGGAAACCTTGCAATCCCCCTCCCACACGTTTGCTGATATTATTAAATATTAAAGGAAATAACTTCTGGAGAAAATATTCCCATTCACCAGTGTTCTGACATGAGTGGCCCTTGATCACATTTCTTTGAAATAGTGAAAATAGGAGTAATGGTGTTGTCCTTTTCCAACCATAATTAGAATTAATACGGGACAACAGAATTCTGACAACAATTCACAGATGGGTTCAAACAGTTTTGGACAAAGACCGGGGAAGCTAATAGATTGTAAACAGTATCCTTCAGGCTGGGGAAAGACTGCAGGCTGGGGAAATAATGTAAAGTATCAGGTTTTTCTTTAAAAAAAGCTGTTCAGACTTGGATAAGTAAAGTTTTAGGGCTGTCAAAATCAATCTTTGGTCCCTGCTCTGGTCCTTGGTTAATTGCCTGAACTTATCAAGTTCAAGAATCATGGTAATTATATAGATTAAAATTTAATTATTTCAGAGATACTTTTATTTCTTGCTCAGACTTAACTCCAACAGAATCAAATCAGAAATTTTATTGGATGGGTTGTACCTACTCATTTATTATATTTACCGGTAGGTGATTGTAGCAAAGTTTGAGAATGCTTGGATTAGGTTTTGATGTTTGAATCACTGACATTGGTGGGGACTGGATACGGTGGTTGCTCTTCCTTTTGAAAATTGTCAATTAGAGCCTCTGCCCCTTTTATGAACACTGGTTTCACTGCTATAGCAACCCCCATCCTTAAGGGAGTCGCAGCCCCACCAGTGAGAGCAACCAAGGCATCAAAACCCAGGTCAATGGCCCCCTCTTGAGCACGCTTCTTGGCCAAGTCAATGCAGTCTTGAGTATAGTAGTATATGCTGGTTGCAAAGTTATATAGAGTGCTGACTCCAGGTATGAACCCCACAATCTTGTGTGCCCTTTGATCTGTTACATTTACACAGTGTTCTAGTGATGAACGTCGCATGCGTGCCTGAGTGTAACATTCATGAACCCAGGAATGAGAACCATGCTGTGGCCAGAAGTAGCTGCCATTTCTAAGCACCACTTGGAAGGAACTGCTGCCGTTGGTGATAACTCCTCCACAAACATTCCCTAAACGGTGACAGGCGTCAGCAGCTGTTGGAAACCACTTATATTCACGGTACACCTGGCCATGGAGGAGAGCTCTATCGACCTGCATCAGGCCTCGGCAGTGGAAAGTTTGTTTCTGGGCTAACTGGTCCAAATTGAACTGTAGGGCAGCAAAGCTTGTATTTTCACCTGTAGGTTTAGCTGTGTCCAGGATCTTTATCATTGTCAACAGGAGGTCACTTGCATCTTTCTGCCCCAGTTCCTGGTAGAGCCCTAGGCCAAGGGTTTCGGCATGGTGGCTGCAGCCGGCATTTTGCAAGGCAAGCACCAGGGTAGCTTGAATCATAATCTGGGCTGGTTGAGGCACGCTGTCAAAATGTTCGAGGGTATCAGGCATTAAGTCGCTGCACGAAACCTTTTCAGGCAACTTCATGGAATTAGAAGAGACAGAAGTGAGCAAAGCACGGAGAGAAGCAAGGCTGGAATCCAAGGAAGAATTTTCAATGTGGTTTCTTGGATCAGTTGCAGTCCCTGCTTGCCATCCTAATCCATGATGCGGCAGGAGGGCAAGGAAAGTCAGGAGCATCAAAGACGGTAATAAGTACATGTCAGCTTCTCTGGGCACTGCTACAAGGGGGAGAAATCAATGTATTGATTTATTTAAATAATATAGAAAGCCATCCAACACTGGGCAACATGCAAACATTAAAAAAAAACAGTGGCTAAAAACAATAACCCATGATCCTTGAGTTAAATAATACATTCCAATGCTAAAATCCTATCTACAATAAAAGATAAAGGTTCCCCTCGCACATGTGTCCTAGTCATTCCTGACTCTAGAGGGCGGTGCTCATCTCCGTTTCAAAGCCGAAGAGCCAGCACTGTCCGAAGACGTCTCAGTGGTCATGTGGCCAGCATGACTAAACACCAAAGGTGCACAGAATGCTGTTATCTTCTGTTACCTTCACACCAAAGGTGGTTCCTATTTTTTCTACTTGCATTTTTACATGCTTTAAAACTGCTAGGTTGGCAGAAGCTGGGACAGATAACAGGAGCTCACTCTGTTACACAGCACTAGGGATTCAAACAGCTAAAGTGTCGACCTTTTTGATTGACAAGCTCAGCATCTTAGCCACTGAGCCACCACATTCCTTCCTATCTACAATACAAGTGAAACATATTAGAAGGGGAAATAACATAAGGAGAATTGTACCAATCTGAATGCTATAAGAAGGAACACGAAGTTCCAATGTATTGTGCAAATGTAGTCTATGTCAAAGTTTTGTTTTTGTGTATTTTGTATGTTTGAAAATAAAAAAAATATTAAAAACAAAAACAAATGACCAGATCTTCAGACCCTTATGAAAGACTAATACAACCAATTTCGTTGTATTGATTTTGTACAATGGCAATAAAGACGATACTAGTAGGCTTGTGACCATCCAGGCACAGAAGGCAACATTCCTGAGTCGAACAAGATGACATCATTTAATAGAAGAACCTGGAACCTGATGTTCTTGTCCGCCAGTAGCCTGTGGAGCTGGCAGCAGAGTTGGACAGTGAGGAGGTTGGGGAGGAACATGGGCCAGTCCTGGAGTCTGGGGAAGGCTCAGACGAGGGTTCTGCATCGGAGGCAGAGAGGGGGCTAGGGCCATCTGGGCGTTATGTGCTGTCTCCAGAGTCTCCAGAGATGGACATCAGCAAGGCAGAGGAACAGGGAGCCTGTTCACAGTGCACGCATGTGCATAGCTGCTATAAGGCAAGATCAACCAAGACAAAAGTGGTGACTCGGGAGTAACTTAGAGAGGATTGGGCCCTCCTATAAGACATAAAAGAGGATAAAGGCATATGTGAGCCTTTGTAGGAAGCAACTTTGTTTGTTCTAGTTGGTTTAAACTCTGAAGCTCTGTTTTGACTCTGTGCTCCATGTGGCCTTGCAAAGCTAATTGCAATTAGGTCTTTGGCAGCATTTCAAGGGAGATAAAGGTGGGTGCTTATCAGCCTTATCCTGAAGGACTGTGGCAGACTACGGTTGGACTCTTTACAAACTATTTGTGACTCATTACGGGCTGTGAATGAACATAATTCACTGCCGTTGAAATAAAAAGTGGGGTTTTGGGGACTAAGCGTGTGCTTTTTACTGTCTCAGGAAGCCTAGGTCTGAACACTTGAAGGGCAGATTTATAGATAATGATCAGCAATTTGGACTGTACCCAAAAGCGTCCAAATCACAACCACTCAGTTTGGCAGGATTGAATCATATGCTCCCCTAAGTAGACCATCACAGCATCCCAGCACTGGAAAGCACTTTGCACCCCAGCACTGGGAAGCACTGGGACATCACTTGATTGGGGTGGAGATGTACAACTTGGTATCTCAGGACACTGATGATCCTGCACCCCATGCAGATGGATGACCTGACCCAATGGCATGATGCAGATTTTAATAGGAGTGGTGAGAGATTCTCTTATCCTTAAAATCCTCAAGGCAAGAGGTGGTCACTACATTCCTGCAGGTCAAATTATTTGAGACCAAGCCAATAGGACAATTTCTCTATGGTGCTCAGATTGGCAGTAAGGATTGGCTGGTTGGCTCCTTCTCCAGTTTTGCACCATCAGAACTTATTAAAGCCAAATTTCTAAGATTACTCATTTCCCCCCCCCCCATGGCCTTGCCCCACTGACTGTGAAGGATAATTTTCAGTCCACCTGGAAAAGGACAATGACAATTAAAACCTAGTTCTTGTAATGGAAGGTAGCCTGGATTCCTAGGAGGGAGCGAGTGTATTTCAGGGGAGAGAGAACTCAGTTCAGATAGGTGTGAACTCTCACACTAAGGGTGTGAGAGAAAGAGGTTGAAGATGACTTCTCCCTAATGGTTCCCCGAGTACATGCTTTATGAGGATGGTATCTTGGCTTTAGTTTGCCAAGATTCTGTCCGTAGGTGAGGAACAATAAAAAAAAAAACCTGCTTAGGGGAATCACAATGTTTTTTTGGGGTTTTGTTTTTGGTGCCTGAATTTGTTAAGCTTCTCTCCAGGCCTTCTACTCAGCATGGGATATGATCAAGCCAAAGCACTCATTAAACAGTGTGTAGCAGACACAGATCTAGTCAGGTCTCCAACCATTATTGCCAATGAATGCAACAGATACTTGGCCTACTCTATGGCGTACTTAACTACTCTTGAAGTGTTTAACTATTAGAGGGCCTTTAGCACATTTATATGCCCTCCCTTCAGCTATCCTTGAAGGTCAATACAGGAAGATCCCCCGCTCAGAGAGCCAATGCCCTGTGATTCTCAAGTTGTACAAACAACAGAACATGTATTTCTCCAGTATCTATATTACAGAGGCATTTGCACTAGTGTCATCTCCCCATTATTGCATCAATATCAGAGTGCACAGGACAATCTTACACTTCCCTGCTGCTTTCAGGTACCAACCTTTCTACAATATAGGTTGGCCAGTTCTGCACAGCGATATTTAAATTCTATCAGAAAATGTCCTGTGCCATAAAGCAATTTTAATGACCAGCTAGTTCACCATTCTAGAGTATTCGATATTGTGATGGATATGGTGTTTCCATACTGCTTTACATGAATTTATTACTACTACCCCTTCTTTTAGATTGTTTCGGTAGATGTTTCAAGCTTTTTATATGTACTTTTTCCCATACCATCTCAAACGTCTCTGCTCTTACCTGAATGGGAAGGAAGAGTTTACAGGGCAGGAGGTCTGTTCATTTTTTTTACTACAGGTTCTGTTGGCATGGCTTGGTGGGCATGGCAGGGGAAGAATATTGCAAAATCCCCATTCCCTCCCCAGTCTGGGGCTAGCCAGAGGTGGGATTTGCCAGTTCTGCAAAGTGCTCAAAATTTCCTTTACCGGTTCTCTAGAACCTGCTGAATTTCATCCCTGGTCCCCGCCCACTCCTCTCTCAAGAAAAAAAGGAAAAAAAAATGCTGCAGAAGACAACCCCTCAGAAAACCCTCACCAAAATCCTCTTTTAAAAAAGGACAAAGGTCCAACTCTTTATGGAAACTAGTAATCCAAACCCTGAGGGAAGTCCTGAAAGCCCCTGTAAATTAGAGGTTAGTTTGTTGTCATGGCAGCCCATTAAGATGGACAAAATGACTGGTAGCAAAAAAGGTGAAGATGACAAAATGTCCTCTAATGCATGTGGGCGATGATCCACAGGACTCGGGTCAATTTAAGTGAAACTTGGCTTGATACAGACAGGTTGCTTCCTTCCACAGTGAAAATGCAAATTCAGTGGTCTGATTTGATAAGCTAAATCCACTTTAAGGGCACACTAAAAAGAGAATTAGATATCTATCGTCATTTAGTTGGCTGAGAACATATCCTTTCAGTGGTTAAAGTCATCAGGCTAGAAGGCAGGAGACCATGAGTTCAAGTTCAGCTTTAGCCATGAAAGCCAGCTGGGTGACTTTGGGCCAGTCACTGTCTCTGAAGCCAACCCAGCTCATAGGATTGTTGTTGTTGAGGGGAAAATAGCAGAAAGGAGGTGTGCTGGATCTGTTCACCACCTTATCTGTGGGATATAAATCAATCACACACACACACACACCAGGGCTACATTTTCCAAAATAAGGAACCATACTCCTCATGCTCAAATAATGAACAAGGAGCAACCTTTGACATAAGCAACAAAATTGTTAATCTACCAACTTGTTCTGTAATTCAAACAACAAATGCCCAAGTTAGTGCGGCAAGAAGCTAACTGATTTGTGTGGCCTGCATTAATTCACAACATTTAAGCCGTTTTCTTGCCACTGCCAGCTATGTTAATACGCCAGTATGCTTCTTCCATAGATGCTGAACTCCCATAAATAAAACACAAGCTTGACAGTGTGACACATTATTCTCACTTCCAAATTAACCTGTTTCTTTGCTCCTATTGACAGCTATTGCATGCCTTCCCTCTCCCACTCCCTCCCTGGGAAAGAGAAACTTACCTGCTTTAGGAGGCAACACAAACACAGAATGCTCCAGAATGAACTGGGCACTGGTTAAAGTTGGTCTTTATATACCCTTATCTCTGGCAATCAGTCTTATCTGCAGACTTCATTGCAACACTTCACTTGGTTCCCCAGGAAAGTTCAGTCCTCTTTGTAAACTTTCTGTCAAAGCCCCCAGAGTTACTTGTCTCCCAGAGTTACTTGTCTGATTAACCCCCAATGTTTCGTGCAGTTTTCCTGTTTTATGGTGAAAGGGATAGGAATTCCTTAGTGGTTCACAGCTAGAATCATAAAAACAGAGAGAAACAGGCAGTGCTGAGTAATGCGTTAAGGGAAGACAAGAACAGCATATCTATCAGTTGCTGATACTATTATTACATATTAAAGGAAATATTTCTTGAGAAAATATTCCCATTCACCAGTGTTCTGTCATGAGTGGTCCGTACATTTATTTGAAATGGTGAAAATAGTAAAGGATAATAGAGTAATGGTGCTGTTCTTTTCCGACCATAATTAGTAACTTGCACAGGACAACAGAATTCTGACAACAATTCACAGATGGGTTCAAAGAGTTTTGGACAAAGACTGGGGAGCTAATAAACTGTAAATAGTATCTGTCAGTTCTAAGCAGCTTTACTATGTAATGTTATATTACAGAATAAATAAAATCTTCATTTATGATTATTGTAAATACAAATGATAGATAAAATGAGGGGAGAAAGAACAAGTTAGTAAAGAAGACATGCATACGAGAAGGTACTAGCACAGTGTTTCTCAACCTTGGCCACTTGAAGATGTCTGGACTTCAACTCCCAGAATTCCCCAGCCAGCATTCGCTGGCTGGGGAATTCTGGGATTGAAGACCAGACATCTTCAAGTGGCCAAGGTTGAGAAACACTGCGACTAGCAGATCAGAGGTGCCAGTAAGAGTAGGACAAAGAATATTCAGTTCTACAAAATTCTGCTTGGGTGTTCATTATGTCCCTCTAAGGATTATTTGGACCATCCAACTACAAAATGTAAAACCTTTTTGCCCAGCTGTTTTGACACGTTTTGTAAAAACAAATCATCCTATGAAAGTCACTGATTTGGAAAAAGAAAATAGCAAAGCATCCGCCATTTTCCGTCACTTAAGCAGATTTTAAAAATATAGATATAATTTGTAATAATTTGTAATAGCTTCAATCAAGAGTTCTCAAACTTTGGGTAGTAACATCTCCACTTTGGGGACCTGGGGAAAAGAATGTCAATGAAAAGTGTCAGGTTTTTCTTTAAAAAAAAGTGTTCAGACTTGGATAAGAGAAAGCTTTAGGGCCGTCAAAATTCAGATATCAATCTTTGGCTCTGGTCCCTGAACCTATCAAGTTCAAGGCTCATAGTAATTATATAGATTAAAATTTAATTATTTTAGAGGTACATTTATTTCTTACTCAGACTTAACTTCAACAGAATCAAATCAGAAATTTTATTGGATGGATTGTACATTCTCATTTATTATTTTAGGTGATTGTAGCAGTGCAAAGTTTGAGAATGCCTGGATTAGGTTGTGATGTTTGCAGCACAGACGTTGGTGGGGACTGGACACGGTGGTTCCTTCTCCTTTTGAAAATCATAAATTATAGCGTCCACACCTTTTCTGTACACTTGTTTCACTACCATAGCAACCCCCATTCTAAAGGGAGTCCCAGCCCCCCCAGAGAGAGCAACCAAGGCATCAAAACCCAGGTCAATGGCCCCCTCTTGAGCACGCTTCTTGGCCATGTCAATGCAGTCTTGAGTATAGTAGTATATGGTGGTTGCAAAGTTATATAGAGTGCTGACTCCAGGTATGATCGTCAAAAGCTTGTGTATCTTTTGCTCCGTTAGATTTACACAGACTGCTGATGATGAACGTCGCATGCGTGCCTGAGTGTAACATTCATGAAGCCAGGAATGAGAACCATGCTGTGGCCAGAAGTAGCTGCCATTTCTAAGCACCACTTGGAAGGAACTGCTGCCGTTGGTGATAACTCCTCCACAAACATTCCCTAAACGGTGACAGGCGTCAGCAGCTGTTGGAAACCACTTATATTCACGGTACACCTGGCCATGGAGGAGAGCTCCATCAACCTGCATCAGGCCTCCGCAGTGGAAAGTTTGTTTCTGGGCTAACTGGTCCAAATTGAACTGTAGCGCAGCAAAGCTTGTATTTTCACCTGTAGGTTTAGCTGTGTCCAGGATCTTTATCATTGTCAACAGGAGGTCACTTGCATCTTTCTGCCCCAGTTCCTGGTAGAGCCCTAGGCCAAGGGTTTCGGCATGGTGGCTACAGCCGGCATTTTGCAAGGCAAGCACCAGGGTAGCTTGAATCATAATCTGGGCTGGTTGAGGCACGCTGTCAAAATGTTCGAGGGTATCAGGCATTAAGTCGCTGCACGAAACCTTTTCAGGCAACTTCATGGAATTAGAAGAGACAGAAGTGAGCAAAGCGCGGAGAGAAGCAAGGCTGGAATCCAAGGAAGAATTTTCAACGTGGTTTCTTGGATCAGTTGCAGTCCCTGGTTGCCCTCCTAATCCATGATGCGGCAGGAGGGCAAGGAAAGTCAGGAGCATCAAAGACGGTAATAAGTACATGTCAGCTTCTCTGGGCAGTGCTACAATGGGGAGAAATCAATGTATTGATTTATTTAAATAATATAGAAAGCCATCCAACACTGGCAACATGCAAACATTAAAAAAAAAACAGTGGCTAAAAATAATAACCCATGATCTTTGAGTTAAATAATACATTCCAATGCTAAAATCCTATCTACAATAAAAGGTAAAGGATCCCCTCGCACATGTGTCCTAGTCATTCCTGACTCTAGAGGGTGGTGCTCATCTCCGTTTCAAAGCCGAAGAGCCAGCACTGTCCGAAGACATCTCAGTGGTCATGTGTCTGGCATGACTAACGCCAAAGGGAACACTGTTACCTTCACACCAAAGGTGGTTCCTATTTTTTCTACTTGCATTTTTACATGCTTTAAAACTGCTAGGTTGGCAGAAGCTGGGATAAATAACAGGAGCTCACTCCATTACACAGCACTAGGGATTCAAACCGCTAAAGTGTCGACATTTTTGATTGACAAGCTCAGCATCTTAGCCACTGAGCCACATCCCTTCCTATCTTAGAAACGACCAGATCTTCAGAGCCTTATGAAAGAATAATAGGTATGTGGCCATCCAAGGGGGAATGGTGGTCCTGCAAGGATCCTGTGCCTATTCCCTGGAGGGGCAAATTCACAGATAATCATCAGTACCTTGGATCGTATCCAAAAGCCTCAGAGCAGTTGTTATATGGAAATAATGAGAGATGCCAAAAACACTGCCCTCAGGATCAACTGCAGCTTCAGGGGCAACTGCATGTACAGCGTGTTGCAGTAACCCAACTGTAAAAATAATGACTAAGGCATCAGTTGATGTGAGCAAGGCTTTCCAGCCCAGACCTGGGAGCAATTGGTACACAAGTTGAAGAAATGCACCCCAGGAAGAATTACAGATGGAAAAATCTCCAAATCACCGCTACTCAGCTTGGCAGGGTTGAATTAAGTTCTCCCCTAAGTAGACCATCACAGCGTCCCACCACTTTGGGAGCATCATTTGATTGGGGTGGAGATGTACAATTTGGTATCTCCAGGCAGATGGATGACCTGATGCAGATATTAATAGGAGTAGTGAGACATTCTGTCATCCTTAAATTCCTCATTATATTCCTGCAGGTCTCAAATAAATTGGGAGAACTTTTCTCTGGTGCCCAGATTAGCAATAAGGGTTGGCTCCTTCTCCAATTTTGCACCATCAGAACTTATTCAGGCCAAATGTCTAAGATTGGCCTTTCAAGTCCTAAAATGTTTCCCCAGTGTCACCCTAAGACTAGAGACAGGTGTCATGAAAGTGGAGGCTAGAGTGTAGGTGACCATGTTCAACTATGAGTTTAGATTATTTGTTTTTTCTCCTTGGCCTTGCCCCTCTAACTATGAAGGATAATTTTCAGTCCATGTGGAAAAAGACAATGACAACTAAAACAACCTTGTGATGGAAAGTAGCCTGGATTCCCAGGAGGGAGGGGGTGCATTCCGGAGGAGAGAGAACTCAGTTTAGATCAGTGGTTCTCAACCTTCCCAATGCTGCGACCCTTTAATACAGTTCCACATGTTGTTGGGACCCCCAACCATAAAATTGGTGTCTCGTTTCCTAAGACCATCGAAAATGTGTTTTCCGATGGTCTTAGGTGCCCATGTGAAAGGGTCATTCGACCCCCAAAGGGGTCCCGACCCACAGGCTGAGAACCACTGGTTTAGATAGATGTGAACTCTCACACTAACGATGTGAGAGAAATAGGGTGAAGATGACTCCTCCAGAGGTGGGTTTCAAATCCTGGCGCTGGTTCGCTCATGCACATTCAACCTTTCTGTATATGCGCACAAGCTTCTGTGCATGCACAGAAGCGTCCGGGCGGTGGGTGGAGCCTCCTGCTGCCGCCACTACCGGTTCGGCTGATCCGGGAGCAATCCATCTTTGGGCTCCTCTCTAATAGTTCCCAGAGTACATGCTTTATGAGGATGGTAGCTTGGCTTTAGTTTGCCAAGATTCTGTCCATAGGTGAGGAACAATTTTAAAAACCTGCTTGGAGGAATCACAATGTTTTGGGGTTTTTTTTGGCACCTGAATTCTTAAGATTCTCTCCAGGTTGTCTACTCAGCATGGGAAAGCATTCATTAAATGGTGTGTAGCCAGAGGTGGGTTTCTGCTGGCGTTACTGCCGGTTCAGTGCACGCATGATTTGCGTGCATGTGCAGTTGCCTTTAAATAGATCTGCGCAACTGCAGAACATTAAAATGTTAAAGAAACATGCTGCGGCAACCAGGGAACCAGTTTGGGGGAGTGGCGAGCCTGCTGTTTCCACTACTGGTTCTCCCCAAACCGGTAGCAACCCACCTCTGTGTAGCAGACACAGATCTAGTCAGGTCTCCAACCATTATTGCCAATGAATGCAACAAATACTTGGCCTACTCTATGGAGTACTTAACTACTCTTGAAGTGTTTAACTATTAGAGGGCCTTTAGCACATTAATATGCCCTCCCTTCAGCTATCTTTGAAGGCCAATACAGGAAGCTCCCCCGTCCAGAGAGCCAATGCCCTGTGATTCTCAAGTTGCACAAACAACAGAACATGTATTTCTCCAGTATCTATGTTAGAGAGGCATTTGTCCTAGTCTCATCTCCCCATTATTGCATCAATATCAGGGTGCACAGGACAATCTTACACTTTCCTGCTGCTTTCAGGTACCAATCTTTCTGTAATATATGTTTCCCCGGTTCTGCACAGCAATATTTAAATTCTATCAGAAAATGACCTGTGCCATAAATGTTTTAATGAACAACTAGTTCATCATTCTAGAATGCTCTATATTGTGATAGACCTGGTTTTCCATTCTCTTTTACATCCATTTACTAACTAGACCTTCTTTTGGATTGCTTTGGTAGATTTTTAAAGCTTTTTATATGTACTTTTCCCCACATAACCTCTACCTTCTCTGCTCTTACGTGAATGGGAGGGAAGAGCTTACAGGGCAGGAGGTCTTTCCCTGTCCACTCCTCTCTCAACAAAAAACAGCAACAATGCTCCAAAAAACAACCCCTCAGAAAACCCTCACCAAAATCCTCTTTTAAAAAAGGACAAGAGGTCCAACTCTTTATGGAAACTAATAATCCAAACCCTGAGGGAAGTCCTGAAAGCTCTTGTAAATTAGAGGTTAGTTTGTTGTCATGGCAGCCCACTAAGATGGACAAAACAACCGGTAGCAAAAAAGGTGAAGATGACAAAATGTCCTCTAATGCATGTGGGCGATGATCCACAGGACTCGGGTCAATTTAAGTAGAACTTGGCTTGATACAGACAAGTTGCTTCCTTCCACAGTGAAAATGCAAATTCAGTGGTCTGATTTGATAAGCTAAATCCACTTTAAGGGCACACTGAAAAGAGAATTAGATATCTATCGTCATTTAGTTGGCTGAGAACATATTCTTCCAGTGGTTAAAGTCATCAGGCTAGAAGGCAGGAGATCATGAGTTCAAATTCCACTTTAACCATGAAAGCCAGCTGAGTGACTTTGGGCCAGTTACTGTCCCTGAAGCCATACTCAGCTCCAGAGGTGGTATTCAGCCCGTTCTCTCTGGTTTGGGTGAACCAGTAGCAGCTGCTGGAGGCTCCACCCACCCACCCCAATGTAATACACAAGCACTGCGCATGCGCAGAAGGCACCTGTGAGGGAAGCAAGAGAGAGCGCGCACACGCTCACATTTGCGAATCAGTAGGGAAGGTGAAGTGAATCCCACTACTGCCCAGTTCATAGGGTTGTTGTTGAGAGGAAAATAGGAGAAAGGAGGTGTGCTGGATCTGTTCACCACCTTGTTTGTAAAAATAATAAATTTGGGATATAAATAAAACACACACACACACACACACACACACACACACACACACACACACACACACACACAAGGGCTACATTTTCCAAAATAAGGATTCCTCATGCTCAAATAATGAACAGGGAGCAACCTTTGACAAAAACAAAATCTACCAACTGGTTCCATAATTCAATCAAAAGATGACCAAGTTAGTGAGGCAGAAGCCAAATGATTTGTGTGGTCTGCATTAATTCACAACATTTAAGCCATTTTCGTGCACTACCAGCTATGCCAATGCACCAGTATGTTTCTTCCCTGGATGCTGATCTCCCACAAATGAAACATAGGTTGGACAGTGTGACACATCAGTCTCAGTTCCAAATTAACTTGTTTCTTTGCTCCTATTGCATGCCTTCCCTCTGCCACTCCCTCCCTGGGAAAGAGAAACTTACCTGCTTTCAGAGGCAACACAAACACAAAATGCTCCAGAGTGAACTCAGCTTTGATTAAAGTTGGTTTTTATACACACTTATCTCTGGCAATCAGTCTTATCTGCAAACCTCCTTGCAACACTCTTTGCCCCTGGAAAGTTCTGACCGCTTTCTTAATCTGCCAAAGCCCCCTGTTACTTGTCTGAAGAGGGAGAAACAGGCAGTGCTGAGTAATGAGTTAAGGGAAGAAAAGGAAGAACAATATATCTATCAGTTGCTTTGTTTGTATAGAACAAACATTCATGTCTACAACATCTGGAGTTACAGTGGCATGAGGGATGGTCAGCCCTTCTGATGTCTTAATCCTCCATCAGACTTTTGGTTAGTTCATTCAGTAAGAGCCTCTTGTCCGGCCACCCTTCTCTTCCAACCTCTCCCATCTTAAGATTGATGTATCCTACTGTTGTTGCATTTGGGATTCAGGACAGGAATTGCCACCCGTAGTGACTTATGCAATGTGTGCATTCAATGCAGGTAGTATTCGACTTACAGCAATTCATTTAGTGACTGTTCAAAGTTACGGTGGCACTGAAACAAGCAACTTATAACCATTTTTCAGACTTACAACCAGTGTAGCATCCCGTCATCGTGTGATCAAAATTCAGATGCGTGGCAACTGGTTCATACTTATGACCGTTGCTGCATCCCGGGGTCACATTATCTCCTTTTGCGACCTACTGACACCCAAAGTCAATGGGGAAGATTCATTTAACAACCGTGTTTCTAATTTAAAAACTGCAGTGATTCACTTAACAAATATGGCAAGAAAAGTCGTAAAATGAGATAAAACTCACTTAACAAAACAAATTTGGGGCTCAATTGTGGTCGTTAAGTCTAGGACTACCTGTAATCAGAAACCTCAGCAAAGAGGCTGTTGTTTTGCCCCAGCAGCAAACTTCCATGTGACATAGCATGGGACTGTTTCAACATCCGGCACAACCTGAAATCTAGAAGAGATTTTTGTCGCTTTAATTCGAGTAACTCTATTTTAATAAATTAACACCAGAGAGAGCCAATACTCGGACTGTGGCAGTTCGGTTTATATATTTATTCGTGTGCATGTGGAGGTCAGCTATAAAAATGAATGTCCCTGAACTCCCAGTAAACTGAGGGGACAACTTTCTATAGTTTTATGTTTCACATCTCACAATAAAGGTAAAGAAAGGGTAAAGGTCTCACAGTTAGCTTCGCTCCACAGAAAAAGAAGCATGGGATATGGGGCATGGGATGTGTGTGTGAGGAACAGTTTCTTGGCTGCAATGCCAATGACAGTATGCTAACCCATAATTGCCTTGCCAGTTTTACTGAGAGGGGCTAATTGAACTGGGGATAAAACAAATCCAATTTAAGGAACGTAGGTGGGCTTAGAAAAAGGCATTGTCTCCTCATACGTAGGGAGTAATGCTCCCAATTGCAATGAGGACAACCCCTCCCACCTACACAATTTGAACCTGAAAATACTAGAAATTACTACAATCATCCCGTTTCTATTGAAAGCAAAATAGAAACATCAGTAGGATAATCCTTCACAAGATTCTCCATGTCTGGCAAGCTCTCAGATCTTCTGGATGCTTTAAGTAGGACAAAGGCAGAGAAATATCATATTTTATACTTTATTTTTTAGACTCAATCGATGTTCCTTTTTAAAAATATTTATCAAAAATACAACAAGGACATGCACAAATATCCACAATTGTCATACATCATCCAGCTGACACTGGGCAGATTTCAGAAGGATCCAATGTGAAAACAACTCCTACCAAAGGAGGCAAGGCAGAAATACCATAGATCATTACAATTACATGTTTAATATCTCTTGTATCATCATCTCATCACTGTCGTATTTTTAGCAAGGCTTTCTGATGGCCTACTTTTGGTTCCTTTTTTTTCTGAGAAGGAAATTCACGAACAGAAAAAAAATATCAGATAAACAGCAGAAACCAATATTGATGTGTTCAGGTAATTAAGGCCAAATGTGACATGTATGCTCATGATATCCTAGCTAAACCAGAGACACAAGAGGCAGATCCACAAACAAATCAAACACTGTAAAAAACAAGTATGCCCCCCCCCCTTTCTTTTTTGGCAATCTAGCTGGTAAGGGTGATTCTTAGTGACTCTAAGCAAACAATACCAAGGAAGGCCAGCTATACAAGGGCAGGCAGGCAGGCAGGCAGCCAACAAGAGTTATATACAAACCTGGAACAGTTTGAAGGCTGACTGTCACAATAGCTTTAACAACAATTGTAGCTAATCATAGAACAGAAGTTAGGAGCTCTTTTTCTTATTCTACTCCCTCCACATTGGTGATCATACAGATTTTTAATAATTATATAGAAGTTCAGTTTCTGTATTCTTTCCCTAATATTTTCACTGTTCTGCACAGAGGATCTGAGGATGCTGATGGTTCTCCATCTTGCCCATTCCAGTTTTTGAGGTGACTGGTTTCACTGGTCTCACTGACACGCTAAGAGAGACATTTTTGATTCCCTCAGTCCTCATCTTCCTCAATTCGCAGGCACTTCCTTTTACTGGAGGGCCTTGGTCCATCCTCATCACTGGAATCTGTAGTGCCAAAGCCAAATGTGAAAATAAGGATAGATAAAAAGTGGTGCTGGGAATACTTGCTGTCACGTATTCATATATTCCAATATCATAAAACTTATTGAAGGGAAGATGCTGGCACAGAGTACAATTAAATCCAGGATTCAACTATGAAACATTGGAGAGAATAGGCTTCTTAAGAAAGGTATTTCAGGTAGCAAAATGTTTAACTAACTTTGTTGTATGTTTGGAGGCAGAGCTTATACAAACTGAAACAAGCGTATGGCCATGTGGATCCAGATACTGGCTAAAAGCCCACTTTCAGCCTCATGGTCCAATATATCTTATGGCGACAGATCATTTTTACTCTGCTTGGTAACATCAAGTAAATGACAAATAACTCAAGATGCCAATGCACCTGGAAGAAGAGCTGGCAACAATAGTTCTTAAAAGAATTATTGACAGAAATTATAAGTAGAAAATGTATTTTATTTATTGTTTTGATGTTTTATATTGCTGTTATAAGCCACTTAGAGTTGTTTGATAGTGACATCAGCCACATATAAATTTAATAATAAATAAATATCAAGATGTCACTTAGAGCTCAGTTAGGGCACAGCAAATGTCCTCCTAAACCAGCATTATGTTTGATCCAACTTAACAAGTAGCAAACATTACATTTGTAGCTTGTAGAACTTGGGCACCCTTGACAGGGAAATAGGCTATGCATGATTTCAGGTCTTTTGTCTTTTTTTTTTTTAAGATCTGTCCCATTATAATTTGTATTACATACTGATTTTGTTTTCTAAATAAAATCTGGGTCAGTGACTTGTAATAGTTTGATTTGACATATCATGAAGTCTAGAAATACTTGAGGTTTAAAACTCCAGAATTAGAGCCAAGCATACCTTGGTTATGGTTTTTCTCCTCATCGACCGAGCGGCTTCTTTTGAGGCCCAAAGGATGCTGGATATACTCCTCTCTGCAAGTAGCAAGAAGAAAGCAGCTTGTCAGACAAACCAAGAGGGGGGGACTCGCGAATACAAATTGCTTGCTACATCTGCCAAGCCGCTTCTCTTACGCTTTAGTCTATCCTCAGAACATTCGGTACTAACAAGTCTCTGATTTTCATTTCCCAATTGCAGGCCAGTGTTGAAACCAATGCTCACTCTGAAAGAAGAGATGGCCAAACTGATAACCATTATGGGCCATCTGTTGAGATCCATTACCACTTCTGTGTATAGGGCGGCTAAGGCTGTCTGGAAAACACAGGCCCAGAGATGGATGCTAACAAAAACATTCTTGTTAGCAATACGTAAGTCTTCCTATTAATTAGCGTGCCTTTCTGTACCAGCATCTATCTAGCAGTTAGCATTTCAAAGGCAGGAATGTGAGCTGCTCACTTTCCTCCACTTCCCCCTCCCTATTCCTTATCTCTCTTCTCCTGCCCAGGGAGGAAGCAGCCCCCCTTTTCACTCACCTCCCCTCTTTTGCCCAGAGACGAAGCTTTTTGCCACGCGGCATTATTATTATTGGATTATTTAGTCATGTGCCTGTTGATGTAATTTTGTATACACCTTTTCTTTGTTTGGGACTAATAAAAAAGCCTCCCGGTCATTGCTCGGGGCCAAAAGCTTATCACAAGAAGGATTTGTCCGGTGTCTTTCTTCTCATTCAGCTACAAGCATAAGCGGCCCATCAGAAGTGTGAAAAAGCCGCAGCCATCAAGTTATTTTCTAGTGCAGATAGATAAGATTCTTCTCCATGTTGATCGACTCCTAACCAGTTCTTCCAAGTCTCCTAATGGTGCGCTCATTTCTACTGTAACTGATAGTAAATGTTGCTATCAAGCCAATTTCTCTCCTTAATAATGACTGCAAACTTTCACATCTATTCTAGCTGAGAGGCTTTAAAAAGTTTTACAGGATTATATACACGAAGACCAGTATGGCTTCTTACCTAAATGACAACTAAAATTATAATGTAAGAGTAATTTTGAATGTAATTGAACATTTGCGCCAACAGAGTGACAAGTTGCATTGATTTTTCTAGGTGCAGAAAAAGTGTTTGACAACTTGAACTGGGCCTTTATGTTTAAAGTAGTGGAAAAGATGGACTTTGGATTGGGCTTTATACCCCATCTATTCATTCCATAAAACTTGGATTATGGTGAATGGAGATTTGACAAAACCACTGAAATTCAGAAAGGAACAAAACAAGGGTGTCTTTTATCCCCTTTATTATTTATTCTGGTGTTGAAACTGTTAAACTGAGATGTGTGTGTATGTATGTATGTATGTATGTATGTATGTATGTATGTATGTATGTATGTATGTTGTAAGTTGAGGACTGCCAGTATTGGGCAACAGATCAAAATCCCACAGCCAAAGACCTGTTGCCTATCTCTGGGGGATCTTGGAACTGGGCAGAACTCTCTCTCAAACTCAGAATTACATATCCACTGAAACAGAATCCTCAGTCCATCTCATCATTCTAACCATAAGCTGAAAAGTGACTACATCCTGAGCAGTCAAAGGAATAGTTGTCTCAAAGGTGGTTTTTTTCCCCAAAAGCCAAGACAAACTCAACAACATTAAATTATGAGTGGTTTCTTCTTGCCTACCCAACAACTCTATTACTCTGAAATATGTAAGGCTGTTCTCGCTACATCCTTCCTGTTTCTTTCTTCCTTCTATAAGATCTTTTCCCCCTATTCTGAACTTCTCTCCCCATCCCCCCTCTTCTTAACCCAATACTCACGTTTCTGCTTTCAGCCCTCTTGGTTCTATTACTTCAGGTTGATCTTCTTCTGAATTATCTTCTAAAACCAACAAGAAGAAAGTACATCAACTGGGAAAGGCCAAGTCACCTCAGGAAAAGGCTGGAGCATTTTAATATGAATTACTGGACAGAGTAATTCATCTTTGATGCTCTCTGCCTATTTGGATAAATAATGTCAAGCATTTCTTATGGCACTGAAACATTCTGTTACAGCAAACTGTCAACTATTTACAATATTCTTTCTTATGGCTGCAGAGAAATCTCACTGCCAGAATGGATGTAACAAGAGTATCACAATTAAGAAATATGGTGACCCCCTTTTAGGCTACTTGCATCTCTAAATAGTGGAGGGGCAAACACACAGAACTGTTTGTGATTCACTCTTCTTAATCTGCATTTTTTAAAATAAGTAGGGTACAATCCAGATTTTTCCACTTATGACAAAAAATTATTGGCTGCTTGTACTCCCATCAGCCACATGTTTGCCAGCCCTTCTGTGATGCAGAATGAAAATTTATCAAGCCACCATAAATGTCTAGGGATTTGTTTGACAGCTACGCAAGACTAGGGCCGTAATATGCTACACCTTAATGTGGGATCCCCAAGCTGAGTATGGGAACCAGAAATTTAGTTTGCACCAGTGGTGGGTTCCTACCGGTTCGGCCGAACTGGTAGTGGTTTGGTAGCCTGAGTCGCTGGAACCGGCAGCGACCCAAACCTGCCACGCTCCCAAACTGGTTCTCTGGGCGGCGCTGTAGGTGCTACCATCTTGTTTTTTGCTTCTGCGCATGCAGAGAGAAATTTTTATTGCACTGTGCATACGCATACAACACACGCAACGCATGGCACAGCCACGAGCGAACCAACAATAATGACTGCCAGAACCCACATCTGGTTTGCACTATGAGCCTGTGGGTGGGATCTGGCAAAAGTTTTCCTGGGCAGGAAAATGGGATAGTATTATAGAAGGCAGCAACCTATTTCCTACAGTCATGTGTGTTTTGAGAAACGAAAGTTAGCAAACAGTGCTCCATACGAAAAAGTGTTTTGAGAGAGCAGGGGAATGTCAAGATGATCTGAAAAGTAAACTGGGCAAGGGATCAGCAGTAGTGAAAAAATGTTTTGGGCTTGATTTGCACAAGAGCTGACCTTCAGTGTTAATTTTTAACCCCTTCTTGTCTACTGCTTATTGAAGTTTTAGATAGCTAAACACAAAAACAAATAACTCAAACCAAGTATCCATAATTACAAAGGTAGGGACAGACTACGTTCCCCCCCTTCCTTTGGATTGTGAGCCGCCCTGAGTCCCCCCAGGGAAAAGGGCGGCATACAAATAAACCTTCTAATCTAATCTAATCAGTGCATAAAGATACACCATCTTACAATTGTTCCTTTATATCAGGAATGGGCCACTTTATCGTGTTGGCTGAGGTCTTCTAAGGATGACTATGATCTGGTGGTGATATCAGCAAATGAGACCAGGCCAACATTCTTGTTCCTTTGGGCCTTTTGTGAGAATGGTTGGGTTACTTAAACTCAAAAAGGGAGGTGCTTACTAGAAGCTTATGGCACATGGGAGTAAGGGGCAAGGGAGATAGTGTGGAATTAAATAATTAATTTTTTTTAAAAAATGTACTTCTCAGAATTGGAACATGCCTGAGGTTCAGCAGCATGAACCTGGGGATGGGGGATGATAGATGGAAGCCAGCTGCAGCACATAGTTTGCCCACCTGGCTTGTGATGTGTTAATGAATGATTCCAATTTCCCTTCTCTTTACATATAACTTACCAGTTTGCTGGTCTTGAGTCTCCCCCTCCATTTCTTCCGAAGCAATGAAAGCAGCCATGTGGCGTAATTCTTCTGAGTTGAGTTTAGCTGGGATGCGCCAGAAAGACTCCTACAAGAAAACAAAGGCAAAAAGTGAGTTTGTTCCTGACCATCTCAGATTGCAACCTGTGTCTGCTACTGTTTTTATTTCCTTGCAAGTCTTTGGTCACAGCACTACTAAAGTCAAGATTTAATTAACTTTTAATTTAACATTTGTAATTCTTAATTTTTTACTCTTTATAGTTCTCTTTCCAATATTGTTTTAACTATGTCTCCTTTTATGGTTTTTATTCATAAACCTTTCAGAGTCACTTGGTGAGATGGATAGTGTAGAAATATGATAAACTAAATACATTTGCAAATGATAACAGTTACATTCATATCAGCCTAAAGGAAAAAAAATAATCACTAGAAAATGTCATTGGAGATCCAAATGCAAAAAACCAGATCCAATGGTACCCCGATACTCGTCATTAATTAGTTCCAGGAGGCGTGACGAGTTAACAAAAATGACGAGTACTAACAAATTTCTTCCATAAGGGTGACCCTTTATTTTGGCTGAAAAGGGTAGCAAGTCATGAGGCAACTGACCCTGACAAGTTCTAGCTTGCATGTTGTATATCAAACAAATAATGAGTACTGGGGCAAAAATTTTGGGTCAAAATGCGCTGAGAACCAAATTCAACATGTTTCAATGCAGTCAACTACCAGGGTATGACTCTACTAGGATAAAGAGCTGTTTACAGAACATATACAGTAATAAAGATATTACCACCCATTTTACTGTAAAAAATGGAAATCACAAAATTACCCTATCATGAAGCTGAGATCAGTATATAGCAAGGCCCTGTAACTCAGGGCTCCCCAACCACTTTGGTTTCGCAGACCGGCGGTGATGGGGATTCAACAGTTTCGGCTGTGGTGGAGGAATGGCTTTGCACGCACAACCTACATCCTGCGCATGTGCAAATGAAACTTTGCACGTTTGCCTGCCACTTCGGCGGCTAGATTCCAATGGGCCGTGGCCCAGGGGTTGGGAACCGCTTCTGTTAAGTATTTTAAAGTGTTCTTTGGAACTGAGGAAAAAAAGTTGGTGAATTATTCTCTTGCTTTTTCCAGCATCTAGTTCTATATACATTTTGACACATGCAAAACAGTTTCTCTCAAAAGAAACTGGTAAACAGTTAAACCCAAGATTTGTAAATACAATTGTATCAAAATAGTCTAATAATCATTGTTCTTTATCTGCACTGGCACTTGCTTTCTGAGAATTTCCTAGATCTCTTTAACCTAGTAGGTTCCCCACCTCCCACCCCCACCCAATCAAAAAGGCAAAGGAAAGCACTCTCCCTACTAAGCTCTGCAGCTTATCTGTTTGATAAAGAAGAATGCCAATGGTCAATAAATGAAAGAACTATCAAGATGGAAGATGAAATATTTCAAATATTTAGGCATTTACTTCCGTTCTCTACCAGCTGGGCCATTCAAGCAAGGGGATTAACGATGCCAGCTCAAAGAGTATTTCTAGTAATTGCAAAATTTGCAAACTGGCATGGGAATAATTTTGACTCAGTTGCTATTAAGCTATTCAAATCCAAAGTTCTGGGTATGCTACTTTAGGATGCCCAGATGTGTGTCTATAAAAAGATTTCCATCTGCAAACTAAGTTTCTAAACACAATAAAGTGCATCTCCTTCCCTTCAATTTCTAATGTTGTATCATAATTAGAACTGGGTTGCCTCTCTTTCACAGGCTATGCAAGACTATATGCCATTAAGATCATGGCCAAGGGAAATCTTCTGAGGGAACCACTTTGGTTCATCTGATCCTAAATGACAGTTCTGTATCCACATGAAAAGGCAAACTGAACAAGACTCAATATACTGTACAGGTACTGTATTTTTCTGAGTATAATTTTCACCCTCAAAAAAGAGGGTGAAAATCTGGGTGTGTCTTATATAGCATTTTTGGCCTACCGAAACCTTGCCCCCTTTGCAAAAATT
Source organism: Thamnophis sirtalis (assembly GCF_051295495.1). NCBI lineage: Eukaryota > Metazoa > Chordata > Lepidosauria > Squamata > Natricidae > Thamnophis > Thamnophis sirtalis. The sequence goes on along the minus strand of NW_028261383.1, from coordinate 150,403,450 downwards.
GATGTGCAGAGGGTTTGGGAGGCTTGCAAAGTGCTCCTGAGGGCTGGGGAGGGCAAACAATGAGTCGTTTTTGCTCCCCCCAGCCCCCAGGAGCACTCTACAAGCCTCCCAAAGCCTCCGCATGCACCCCCTTTTTTTGCAAAAATATGCCATTTTTTGCTCATTTTTGACCCCCCCAACCCCCAGGAGCACTCTAAAAGCCCCCCCCAAAGCTCTGCATGCCACCACCACCACCACCCCTTTTTGTGCAAAAAACAAGGCATGCAGAGGGTTTGAAAGGCCTGCAGAGTGCAAAAACATTTTTTTTAATTTACCTCTTCAAAATCATGGTGCGTCTTATACTCCGGTGTGTCTTATACTCCAAAAAATGCAACTTACAACAATTTATTTAGTGACCGTTCAAAGTTACAATGGCAGTGAAAAGGGATTTATGACCATTTTTCATGCTTACGACCGTTGCAGCAACGGAAATTTTGGGCTCAATTGTGGTCTTAAGTCGAAGACTACCTGTAGTTTGTCAATACCAGATCTACTTATTTTAGGCCTCAATAAAATCTTAATAGATATTAAATGGAAGACCTAGGACAGATATTCTGTAAGGCAGGAGTCAACTCTCCCATCTTGGAAAAATTACCCCATCCTTCCTATTTTTTTTAGAGAGTATGCATGTTTCATATAGGCAGCCTTTTTTTCAGACCCAAATTGATAATACTATCGAGGTGACAACTAGATGATATTTCAACCTCGCATATGAAAATCATATTCTTATATATTCATACTAGCCAGTTGGATACCAGTGCTTCGCTACAGAACTATGTGATTGGGCTTGATAAATTTACAGTTAAAGCTTGAACACTAATGAGTAGTTACGGTCTCTCCTCTCCCCTTCTCTCCCTCAGGCTTGCCCCACAGAAGCCTCTCCTCTGTTATCCCCTTCTCTCCCTTTCAGGTGGGGAGGGGGAGTAGAATGTCTAAACTCCCAACCCGCAGGCTGGATGAATCATGTGCTAGCCACGCCCACACCCAAGTGGCAGTTGGGACAGAGTTCTTTTCAGGTGGGGAGGGGGAGTAGAATGTCTAACTCCTTAGTATCAGTGTTAATAATAATATAAGAAATACTAATGATCTGATGGTCATTTCAAAAAGTCCTTTCTTAGCAAGCACCTAGAAGCCAAGAGGAACATAAGTGTCAAATTTCAAATTTGTAGACTAGAAATTTTGTGATGATGCATGAGTTGTATTTCGCTTTTATATATATAATATGGCGATTGATACATGCTATATTCTATTAAAATATTTATTTTATACACAATAGCAATTAAAACATACTGCATAACACTATTTATACAAAAGTTTAATTTCCGTCATAATGAAGTCATTATTTTCCTGTATTACTGTGTTTTCTCGAAAATAAGACAGGGTCTTATTTTCTTTTGACCCCCAAAATAAGCGCTCGGCCTTATTTTGGGGGAAGTCTTATTATTTTTGAGGTACAGGAGGCGGCGAGTGTGGTCACCACATGGCTTGCAATTTTTTGGGGGGAGGGCTTATTTTAGCACATGCTTTCAAAAGCCTGATTGGGCTTATTATCCAGGGAGAGCTTATTTTCAGGGAAACAGGGTATATAAGCATAATATTTATACAAAAGAAAAATTTAGAACAAATAATACAAATAACACAATTCATTCACATTTCCTACAGTCTTTCCCTTTAATTTAGGAATGTACAATCTTCCTTGGAATTCATTCAAAAAGTGAAAGGGGCCAAGACAAATAATTGTCTGATTTAAATTAAATTAAATTAATTAAATTACTCCCTTTACATTTCATTTTTTGCTTATACATCAGAAGAGTTACTATTCTCTCTCAGCCCAACCCATTCAGTGTTGTTGTTGTTGCTGTTGTTGTTGTGGGGAAAATAAGAAGACAAAGAATTAGTTATGTTTGCCACCTTGAGTTAATTGTAAAAATAATAAAAGCGGGATAATAATTAATGAACTATTTAGAAAAAAACATTTGTGGCAACTTTTGGAAGCATCTAAGGTCTGCCCTGAAAGCACACTCTAAAGTCACCTATAGCCCCTCACCTGCTCATTGCCTGGAGATCGCACCCCCAATTTCCATAGCAGTTTCTGGAAATCTTTGTGCTCCATGGCATCCTCGCTTTCTTCAGTCAATGGCACCAAAGGAACAGCCTGGGCACATCCTGGGGAAACAAAAATCTATCCAGCTCTAACTAGAGCAAGCCAAAGAATGTCCTCCCTGCGGGACTTGGGGGTAGATAGCTCTTTCCTGAGAAGAAAACTAGAACTTAGCCCTGGGCAATACTTTATGAAGATTGGCTTAATTAGTAATATTTTCATGCTTGATATAGGAAATTCACCTCACAAATGGACTACTGTAAAATATTCTACATGGGTCTGCCATGGAAGAGTATCTCAAAGCTTTAGCTGCAAAATGCAGCAGCTCAGTCAATTATGGGCATCCCTAAATAGACACATGTTACATCTCTGCTATGTGCGCAGCATTGTTTTGACAGTTGTTACTACCGTATATACTCGAGTATAGGCCGACCCGAATATAAGCCGAGGCACCTAATTTTACCACAAAAAACTGGAAAAGTTATTGACTCGAGTATAAGCCTAGGGTGGGAAATGCAGCAGCTACCGGTAAATTTCAAAAATAAAAATAGATACCAATAATGTTTTTGAATATTTATTTCAAAGAAAAACAGTAAACTAGCGGTGTATTCAATGAAATACTTCACTCACCTCATGATGCTGATGTCCCGCTGTGATGATGATGTCCCGTGCAGCCGCGGGAGCGATGTCCCGCCTCCTATGACGCACGGCACAGTGATTCCTATCATTGGATCACTGTACCAGAGGAGGTGGGACATCGCTATGTGGCTGCTTGCCATAACAAGGAGGAGGTGGGACATCGTTGCAGAGCGGCAGGAGGGGGAGGAAGGGGAATCGTAAGACAGCCCTGCATTACATTAGAACGTGAGGAGGGGGGATGGTGCGGTGCGCGCTGCGCGGCAAACTGACACAGAGGGAGGGGAAACTCACAGGGGCACTGGGCCATTCACGAGTGTCACCCAGCGGCATGGCCCCGCCCCTTTTTCTCCTCCATTTCGGGCAAATTTTTCACTGACTCGAGTATAAGCCGAGGCGGCTTTTTTCAGCCCAAAAAGTGGGCTGAAAAACTAGGCTTATACTCGAGTATATACAGTAGGTCCAATTCAAGGAGCTGGTTTTGATTCCATTTGGCATGGGGCCAAAGTATCTGAGGGGACTGCCTTCTCTCTATTATATTGACCTGTCCCATGAGATCTGGCAGGAGAGGCACACTGTGGTTCGGTCTGTAAAAGAGTTCCACCTGAAAGGATCTAAAGAGGCGAAAATTTTCTGGAACACTTTTGCTCCTGAAATGAAGTTATCCCCAGCCCTTATGGCCTTCCAGAAAAATTTCAGCAAATCCGGGGGGATGCCTTGATAATGTGGAAGCCTGCATGTGGATTACTTTGTATGTATCATCTTTACTTTCATGATCTCATTTTATCTCTTATTATATTAAAGGGTTTTTAAAATATTTTAATTCCTGGTTTTATTAACAGGGTCAATTTGAGTGAGATGGGCAAGCCTCGTAAATTTGTCAAATCAATCAGTCAATCTGACACCCCAGTTTGTTTGTATTTACCATCCTCTCCTCGGGCAGCAGCTGTTCTGTTCAGGCTGTTTTGAAGCCAGAGCAAGGGGCCAGCAAAACCTGCAAGGCGAAATTGCATGGGAAAGTGAGCAGACCCAGGAATGCAAGCAACAGCAAAAAGTAATAATAATACAGACACAATGATCTAATCTCACAGATTGACCGTTGTCTTACCTGAACGGTCCTTCTATGGGTGCTGCGAAGGGAATCCAATCATGGGTTAACTTAGCCTTCTAGCCTTGAGACTGAGTATGCAAATATCAAAGTTACGCCTCCTCTGACTGGACTTCCGCTTCCTCCCCAGTTCTTATTACGAAGTCCACCGAAGAAGCATTATGTCAATCCTCAACAAGCCGCAAGTCATCCGGCACTACGGAGTCAAGTTCAGTCAGTAACAAGTCACAGTCAAAATGGAGCCCTGACCAGCCGAAGCTGCGGGCGGGTTTGGATTCCCTTCGCAGCACCCATAGAAGGACCGTTCAGGTAAGACAACGGTCATTCTCCTGTGTGCTGCTCCGGGAATCCAATCATGGGATATATCAAAGCAATGAACTCCCAGGGCGGGAGCTAGGCTGGTCAGGCTCCTCCGCAGACGGAAGGACCCTTTGCAACACTCTCCGCCCAAAGGACGCCTCGGCCGAGGCGAAGACATCAATCTTGTAGTGGCGAATAAAAGGCGATGGAGATGCCCAAGTGGCCGCCCTGCAAATCTCTTCCACAGACGCTTGCGTCGCCCAGGCCGCTGTGGTGGCCGCACTCCTGGTGGAATGAGGAGTGATTCGCCTTGGAACCGGTCTGGAGTGGGTGTCATACGCCAACGCAATGCAAGCTTTCAACCATCGGCCGATGGTGTGGGAGGACACCTTCTGTCCCATTGAAGATGGCTGGAAGGAGACGAACAGGGCCTCCGATCTTCGGAACGACGCTGTGCGCTTCACATAGCGACGAAGAGCCCTGCGCACATCCAGATGGTGCCACTGACGTTCCCGCGGATGAGACGGGTGAGGACAAAAGTCCGGCAGGACAAGTTCTTGAGTTCTGTGAAACAACGAGTTTATCTTTGGAAGAAAGGTCGGATCCAAACGAAGCACTACCTTGTTCGGGTGGAAGATGCAAAGATCTGCACGAACCGAAAGGGCTGCTAGCTCCGACACCCTCCTGGCCGATGTTATGGCCACCAGGAAGGCCGTCTTGAGTGTCAGCAAGCGGAGGCTGATGGAATGTAGGGGCTCAAAGGGGGCAGCTGTAAGGGCCCTGAGAACCAAGGTCAAATCCCACGTGGGATAACGATGTACCGTCGGCGGTCGTAAGTTGGAAGCACCCTTAAGGAAGGTTCGAACTCGCAAGTGCTGGGATAAGGAGCGGCCTTGGCCACCCCCGACCACCGTCGACAAGGCTGTGACCTGCCGGCGAAGTGTGTTTGGTGCCAACCCTTTGTTGAGGCCGGACTGCAAGAAATCCAGAACCTGGGGCACCGAGGCCTTGATGGGATCGACCCCGGTGCGTCGGCACCAGCGGCAGAAGGCCTGCCAGGTAGCTTCGTAAATACGGGTAGTCGACGGGCGACGGGCCGCTTGAATTGTAGAGATGACTTCTTCTGAATAGTGGAGGGCCGCTAGCATCTCCCGCTCACGTGCCACACGGCTAACTGCAACAGCTGAGGGCCCGGGTGCCGGAGGGTCCCTTGGTGGAGCTGAATCTTGTCGTCCGGGATCCTCCAAGGACGCGAAACGGACAGATGGACGAGGTCTGCGTACCAGGGACGTCTGGGCCACATTGGAGCGACCAGCAGCACCTCCGCCTGTTCTGTCAAGATCTTCTGAATGACCGACGGAAGGATCGGGAGAGGAGGAAAGGCATAGAGAAGGCCGGCCGGCCAACGGCTGCGTAGAGCGTCTACCCCCTCCGCCCCCGGAGCCTGGTATCGGGAGTAAAACCGGGGAAGTTGTGCGTTGTGCGGGTGAGCGAACAGATCCACCTCGGGCAGGCCGAAGCGGCGAGAGAGCTCCTGGAAGAGAATGGGGTGGAGCTGCCATTCCCCCTGATCCACAGTCGCTCTGCTCAGCCAGTCCGCCTGAGTGTTGGCTTCGCCCGAGATGTGCTCCGCCCGAATCGATGAGAGCCTGGGCTCCGCCCAATGGAACAACCTTTCCGCTTCCAGCATCAGAGCTCTGGACTGCGTTCCCCCTTGGCGGTTGATGTGAGCCTTGGAGGCCACATTGTCGGTCAGGATTAACACATGGTGATGAGATACAATGTCCCGAAATTCCAGGAGAGCCAGACGGATGGCCCGCAACTCCAGCCAGTTTATGCTGTTCGCCAGCTCCTGATCCGACCATCGACCTTGGGCCACCTTGTCCAGGGCATGGGCCCCCCATCCGAATAAGCTGGCGTCCGTTGTAACTTGAACTCGGTCCGGCTCCTTGAATGGACATCCCCTGAGGAGCCTGGACGACATCCACCAATGCAGGGACCGCCTGGCCTTGCCCGGGAGCTGCACCTTGATGTGGGAATGACTGGTATGCGCTCTTTGGAAGGGCAGCAGGAACCACTGGAGAGGACGCGCATGGAACCTGGCCCAGGGCACCACGCTGATGCAGGAGATCATCTTCCCTAGCAGCTTGGAAAGCGACAGCAGCGGTACTCGCCGATGGGATAGCGCGTGCTGCGCTAGGCGGTATATGCTCTGCCTTCTTTCCGGAGACAGGAAAACCTCGCACGACATCGAGTTGATGGTGGTTCCCAGATGAAGGAGGGACGTGGTTGGGCGCAGGTGGCTCTTGGGCAGATTGAGGACAAAGCCATGGTCCCGCAATGCGTCCATCGTGACCTGTAGGTCTCGGAGGGCCTGATCTCGAGAGGACGACAGCACCAACACGTCGTCCAAATAACAATTGATGCGTATTGGAATTGAGCGAAGGGAGGCTGCCAATACTGCCAGAAGCTTGGTGAACGTGCGCGGGGCCGAGGAAAGGCCGAATGGCAAGGCCCGGTATTGATAATGACGGCCGTTGAAGTGAAACCGCAGGAACTTCCGATGTGCCGGATGAATGGGCACATGGAGGTACGCTTCTTTGATGTCTATGGAAGTCATCATGTCGCCTTGGCGGATGGAAGCCAATATGCTCTTTAGAGAGTGCATTTTGAATTTTTGGTACTTGATATACTGATTGAGCTGTTTCAAATCTAGGATTGCCCTCCATCCCCCGGAGTTCTTTGGTACTAGGAACAAGATGGAATAAAACCCTAGGCCTCCCTGCCCTTTGGGAACTTGTTCTATGGCCCTGATGGTGAGAAGATGAGATATCTCGGTGTCCATAAGGTGCCGCTTTGACGGGCACCTGGGCACAGGGCACCTGATGAACCTCCTCGGGGGGATGGATAGAAATTCTAGCGTGAGACCCAAACTCACTACTTGAAGGGCCCAGGCGTCTGACGTGAGCTCCGCCCACCGGTGGGCGAAGGCCAAGAGACGTCCTCCTATGGGCCCTACCTCCTGCGAGTCAGCGGTATCTGCGAAAGGATCGGTTGCCCGCTCCTCGGAATGACCGTCTACTCTGCGCCTGACTCTGCTGGCGCCCCCTGTCTCTGGCCCCGGCTCGGTCCTGGCCACGGTCCTGTGCCTGGGAGAACCCCCTGGTATAGTTGGGGACACAGGGGGCAGAGGTAAACCCCGAGTCCCCAGACCGAAAGGGCTGCCGTCTACCATAAGGCTGTGGCCTTCTGGCCACACGGGCACTTGTGGAGGGAAGCACCCTACGTCTGTCCCGAGTCTCAATAAGAATTGGATCCAGCACTGAACCAAACAAGGCCCCGCCCTTAAAGGGCGTGGATGCTAGACGCCACTTGGATTTGATATCAGCTTGCCAGTGGCGGAGCCAGAGCAAACGGCGAGAGGCCACATTGGAAGCCACGGCTCGGGAAGCAAACTTTGCCGCGCTAAGAGTGGCATCAGCAGAAAACTCTAGGGCCGCTATCAGTTTGGTGACATCCTGATGGAGGCGCAGTTCCTCCGGATCCAGCCTTTCCTGTAGCTGTCTCAGCCAAACTAAAGAAGTCCTATTAAAGAAGGAAGCTGCAGTGGCTGATCGCAAGGCCCACGCTGCTGCCTGATGAGTCTTGCGAAGGACCGATTCGGCCTTGCGGTCCTCGGCCTTCAATCCTTCCGAAATTTCAGAAGGAATTAACGCCGGTGAAGCAAGAGCCGCTATGGGAGCATCCACTGTGGGAAACTGCAGGAGGGCCTCCAACTCTGGGGAAGATGTGAAAAGCTTCCTATCACCAGACCCAGGGGGCTTAACCGCGGTCGGCTCATCCCACTGCTTTTGGATTAAATCAAGAAAAAGCTTGGGAGATGGGATAAAATCCTGCAGAGCCACCTGCTCAGCAAAGAGCCGCTCGGTGGCATCCAGGCCCACAGCAGCACTTTCTGCAGAAATTGCCTCCCCCATGTGGGTGGTAGTCTTGGCCTTATATAGCAGGGATTTGAAAAGAGTGTGCCTGAAAAGCCCAGGGGGCGGAGGCTGGTCCACAGGAAGGCCCTCGTCACCAGAGAGTTCCCTATCCTGGATTTCACCTTCTTCCACTAAGGGAGATTGTGCGCTAAACACAGAGTGTAAAGGGGAAGGAGGATCAGTTTGCAGAATGGAAGAATCCCCTTGTACTGCTTGGGGAGCCAGGCCTGAGTAGGCCAGAGTAGGCCTGGAGACCTGGGATCTACGTGCTAATTCCGCATCCACCCCTCTGGAAATAGCCTCTGAGATCATGCTGTAGAATTCAGCAGAAAGGCCCAAATCCTGGCCCTCCAGAGGCCTGAGGCCTGCAGCTGTGGGGGTGAACGTGGCAGAGGGCCCAGCGCGTGGAGGTGAACGAAGAGAAGCCCCACTAGCCTCCGAAATAATTGGGGGAGAACGAGGCCCGAAAGCCCCTACCTCGGGAATAGGGCCCTGGGGAAGCTGAATATCAGGAGACCAACCCTGCTCAACAACCCTCACCGGAGACACAGGCTGCTGAACCAAAACCGGAGGGGAAGAAATGGGAGCCCCAGATGCCTTGGGGGGAACTTTGGCCTTGTCCTTGCGCTTGTGCGACTTATCCCGAACAGTAGATGAGGCTCGAGGCCTACTAGTAGAGGCCCTGGTCGCGGCCCTGTTGGGCCCAGGGCTGGCCCCTCCCTCGCCAGGGGAACGGGGCTCAGAAACTGGCCGGACAGTACCTTGCAATTGATCAGCCATGATATGAGTTTGAAAGAGCTCAATCAGCGAGACAAAGGAATGCAATTGAAAGCACTTCGCCAAGAACGCCACGTGGAAGCAGAGACTAAGAGAAGCGACCTCCTCCCTGAGTCAGCAAACTCGAGTGAGGGAAAAGGGAGGGGCGGAAGCAGTGCGCAGACTCAAGCGCGCGAACAAAATTTGCCTTCTCATCCCAGGCGTTAGAGCGCATGCGTGAAAAGCGCTTCCAAATAAGGTCACCGGCTTCAAAGGCGCGAAATTCAAAGGAACCGCAAGGGAAATTCCCAAACAGCCGATCCTTGTAATCCTCCGGCAGCCGCTCCAGCGAGGGCACAAAGGAGGGAGGCGGGGAAGGGGGGGAAGACCCGCTCCGACAAGCCAAAGCCTCGGATCTGACCGCGCCCGCGGGCGGGTGCTATCCGGCAGGGGTGGCAGCGCTGGGAGACTCAGCTTCCTTGCGCGCTGATGATAAGGGAGGGCAGGCGGAGAAGCCCCACTCCAGCTGCAGCGATCCGATATCCCTTTAAGGGAAACAGCGAGGGAGGAATCTGCTGACAGCAATCTGCCGCTTTACCTCCAATCCAGCAAGAAATCCACAGTGAAAAACCAAGTAATTTCATCCTTAACCTAGAAATATTAGCAATTAATCAAGAGAGCGTTGAAAATAAGTCTCGTAGGCTTGACTGAGTAATAAGGACTGGGGAGGAAGCGGAAGTCCAGTCAGAGGAGGCGTAACTTTGATATTTGCATACTCAGTCTCAAGGCTAGAAGGCTAAGTTAACCCATGATTGGATTCCCGGAGCAGCACACAGGAGAAGCCCCTATTACATACTGACATCAGGATATCAGACACCTTTGTATCAACATAATCACACAAATTTAAAATCCCCCTCCCCTTGCAGATATCCATCAGCAGTCCTCTTAGATAAAAGATCCACCTTATCATATTTCTGAAGGCCATCTCTACACAAAGAGAAGGAAAAAGTCATGAAATAGGAAGTCCCATTTCAGAACACAGCTTGTGGGCAGCCCCCTCCAAACCAGTACACTTTAATGTATCAAAGTTCTTAAAAACAGGAACACCAGCAAAATCAGCAAAAAATTGTTGTAGACTTTCATGACCTAAGGCCCATCACAAAAAAAGGTCTATTTGGGAAAATTGTTCCTAGGAGTTGGGGCTTTTTATTTGCAAGGATAATGGGGAAGGGAAAAGTGAAAAGCAAATTACAAAAGGGAAAAATAACCCCATTTGAGTTGAAGAGATAAAATACATTCTATTAGATGTGCTTAGGCCCATATTAAACTATGGAAAACACGTGGGGATTATGGGAGAAATGCATGGGAAAAAGCCCTTTACGTCAATTAGCAATCTCCAAAAATTCCCATCTCCAATCAGATTACTTGTCTCTCCTGATAAACCTCTTCTATAGCCACTGGGGATGCAAAGTTTATATAGTTTGGAAGTTAGGCAATTTGGTTAGCCCATACCCCACACCACTCTGGGTGGTTGTGCAGGAGATATCAGGATAATTTTTTAAAATATCATTTGAAGGAGGAGAAATTCTGAGAGTTTAAAAAGTTGAGTTTGTGTCCCAGCACTACAATTCTGTGACACTAGACCGCATCACCACAGTATACTGTAGTTCCTCCTTTTGCAATCATGGAGACCAATTTCTCACCTTCTTGTCTGAGGCTTTGCACAAGTTTTCGATCTGAAGCATCTCCCCACATTTTCTTGGACCACCCGCCCCAGGATTTTTGGTCCTTGTCATTTCCAGCATCCTCCTTGGCCAGTTCTTCTTTTTCGTCATCCTCTTCTTCTTCTTCACTATCCAAATTGTCCTTTTCCTCTTCATCTTCAACAACTACCTCATCCAGGTCAGGCACCTCAGAATCTTTGGGGAACGAGGCCTTATTCTGAAAGAAAGAAACTTAAGTCCATCTCTTAAGAGTACGGAACAGCAGGAGATGCTAAATTAGGGTGTTCCTCCTTCCATAATCCACACGAGAGAAAAACAACCATTACTTCAAATGCAGTAACAGCAGTCTTATCACCCCCACCCCCACTAGTTTTGGCTGATTCAAATTAGCAATAGCAATAGCAATAGCAGTAGACTTATATACCGCTTCATAGGCCTTTCAGGCCTCTCTAAGCTGTTTACAGAGAGTCAGCATATTGCCCCCAACAATCTGGGTCCTCATTTTACCCACCTCGGAAGGATGGAAGGCTGAGTCAACCCTGAGCCGGTGAGATTTGAACCGCTGACCTGCTGATCTAGCAGTAGCCTGCAGTGCTGCATTTAACCACTGCGCCACCTTGGCTCTTAGAGGAGATTTTATATTAAACGAAAGATAAGATTTTGGATATCCCTTGCGAGCTATTTTTGTTTTATCTGATATTTTGAAAGGCTCAGTTAGAAAAGATTGACAGACTGAAGCAAATGTCAATTTGACTAGAATAATAATTCTAGGCTTTTTTTTTTAAAAGGCATGTTTGAAGAAGTAGAGCTGGAGGAAAGAAGAAAGCTCAAAGATCAACTAAGGAGATTCTCAGTCATCCAGGTCACGGCTGTCCCGAAGATGTTTTTTCAAGAGGGAACTGGACTTCCTTTGTTTTTCCTTGAAGACTTTTCGCTCCTCATCCAAGAAGCTTCTCCAGTTCTAACAGCTGCCTCTTGAAAAACCACCTTTGGTGGAAAACTCAAAGAAGATCGTATCTGAGAAACTGCATCTGTGAGAGCTTAAGATATACCCCTTCCCTCCCACTATTAAATAAATCAAACTAGCCCAGGATTTATGATGCTATAGATGCATAGATGTGGGCATGCTCACATTTTCAAAGTGAGGTGTGCAGATAGGAAAAAAGAATTTTTTTGGGGGGGGAGGGAGCATACCGATCTAAGTGAACCAGATTTGCGTTTGCGCTTCTTGTAAAGCTCCTTACGCTCAGACACCAGCCCCATGCTAAGCATCTTCTCAATAATGCGGGCTTTTGATCGTTTCGCTGTGATGTGCTTCATTACATTGGACAGGATATCTACAGAGAGAGGAAAGAGAGGAAAAGGCAGTGTGAGCAAACAGAAGGAGTAGGCCAAGTCTATTTAGTTCCCCCGCTGGTTCCAAGAAATTCACTTTATCGAGTGACCCAGAGCAAGTAAATAAGATGTCATATGAAATTCCTATTCTGATGCCAATGTGCAACATTCTTTCTGTGGGGATATTGATAAAGTACTATAAGTAGTCATTGTTTAGCAACTGCTTGATTTAGCAACCATTTGCAGTTGCTACAGCGATGAAAAAGTAACTTTACGATCAATCTCCACATTTTTAATCTTTGCAGGTCTATAAAGCAAGGGAAAGGTGCTGTAAGATCAAAAGCACAGTCACAGTCTTGTTTGCTTACTTCCCTTAACAACCAAGTTGCTGGTCCCAATTGTAGTCACTAAATAAGGACTACTTATAATTATTTCAGAAAAGCCAATTCAAAACTTGGGAGACAGAAAAAGCAGAGATTGCCGAACAGGGATGAGTAACTCTTAGCTTTAGGAGGGTCACTGAAAAATAATCCCTCCGTAGTAGAGAATTCACTACCCAAAAGGTTTGTGAGGCCTTAAAAACATTTCTGGTCCCAGCTTCCTCATCTCCAGCCAGCTTATCTCACACCTCCAGGCACCAGAGCTCTACTATGCAGATGAAGTTCTGGCTAAGCAGTCAGGCAGTCTCACCATCGGAGTCCCGGAACTCTTCAAAGAGCCGGCGAAGTTCTAGCTCCTGCTCCTCTGTCCATAGCACAATGCGAGTCCCTTTCCTGCCAAAGGAAATTAACTAGGCTTGTCATTACAGTACAGGTTGCAACAGATGGCCTTTTCAACAAAAAGAGTTGAATTCTCCCATCAAAATGTACAGTTTTGGTTTGTTGCTTCTTTTTCAAAGCAATCTTCTAATCGAGAAAGGCAATATTTTGGCTGCTAAGGGTCCACATTAAGTTTGTTGGGCAACAGAAGCCACAGTGGGCAGAATGATAACAACAGCCAAATGAATGGGGCCAGGATTTCTAGGCAAAATGCAAAATGGGGAGGGTTATTATGGCTTGTTTTGTTTTTTAAGTGGGTCAAAACTACAGGTAGTTCTCATTTAACTAGTTTCCAAACTAGTGGTGCTGAATGACTGGTACTTATGACCAGTCCTCCAAGTTCTAGCTGTCCCAGCATTCCCACCATCACAAGATCACAATCTGGGAGTTTGGCTACTGGTTCGCACTTCCGACAGCTGCAGTGTCCTGTACACACATGATCCTCATTTTGCAATGCTCCCTGATAGCCTCCCTCAAGTAAAATCAATGGGGAAGCTGGCAAGAAAGGCTGTTAGTTGCTCTGGCAAGTTATTTGCCTCCTATCCTGCTTGGCAGGAGCCACTCCTGACCTTCCTGGACTGTAGTTGCCTGTGAGTCTCTTGGGACTCACTTAACTACCTCACTTAACAATGGCAACAAGGAGTGCTGGGATTGCCGTCACCAAGTGATACAGTCACATGATGTCGCTCTTTATGGCTACATTGCTTAGTAATAGAAATTCTGGTCCTAATTACCATCATTGACCAAGAACTATCTACCATATTTTTCGGAGTATAAGATGCACCTTTCCCCCCCCCCCCCAAAAAAGAGGGTGAAAATCTGGGTGCATCTTATGCACTGAATACAGCATCCTGAAACCCCGCCTTGCGCATCCTGTTTTTCGTGAAAAGGGACGCGCAGAGGGTTTGGGAGGCCTGCCAAGAGCTCCTGGGGGCTGGGGAGGGCACAAACGAGGGGAAAACGGGCCCATTTTTCGCAAAAAACAAGGAGTGCAGAGGGTTTTGGAGGCCCACAGAGTGCTCCTGGGGGCCAGGGAGGTCAAAAGCTTTTTTTTTTTTTTTTAATTTACCTCTTCAAAATCTTGGTGCGTCTTATACTCTGGTGCGTCTTATAGTCCAAAAAATACAGTATATCCTACAACTTATATATCCTTGTTTTATTTATAAAATACATTTTATAGCCATCCATCTCTAGAACAGTTGAGCCATCCATCTGGGTGGCTCCCAACATTAAGATAAATAAAAAGATACAAAACAAGAAATAAAATACATAACAGCTGAAGAAGCATACAAAAATGTTAAGAGGCAATGCAAACACCCATTTCATCTTTTAACCATCCTTCCCACTGATGCCTCTTCTGTTACTACAGCTCCTAGCCAAGAAAAGGTATTTGCTTGGCAAGCGTGATGGAAGTAGCATTAGCAACACCTTTCCGCTTCCACAATCAAGGTAAGCAAGAGACTAAAGGGTAGAAAGATGGAGCTCTATTTAGGGAAACATGGTTGAAATTATCAGTAAGAAAGAGCTACGGACAGAGAGTTTAGTTGCTCATCTCAAGAAATCTGAGCCTTCCCTAGTAGCATCTGTATGCATCCAAATCGATTCATCCCGCTCATCTTTTGCTTTTTGAAAATAAATCTGTTTATGAAGATCCTGAATTCATGAGAAGTGTTAACATGACCTACCTCTCTGGAGGAAAGTCTCGCATGCTGCTCACCAACCCCAACTGCACCAGTTTCCTGGCTACCCGCTTTCGTCCCCGGTGATGGGAGCCGATATGTGACAGGATGTTATCAAGCACATCTTCACCTGAGGAGTTGAAAACAAGACTTTGAGGGAACAGAAGACCCGATGCTTGGACTTTGGCTAAGACAGTGGAGAGAAGCCAAAGAGCTGGGTTGGGCATTATACAGGCAGTCCTCGACTTATAACCATTCACTTAGCAACCATTTGAAGTTGCAACGGCACTGAAAAAAGTGACCTATGGCCAGTTTGCACACTTATGACTGTGGCAGCATCCCCAGTCGCATGACCAAAATACGAGCACTTAGCAACTGGGGTGTGTTTATGTGGTACCCATTTGTTACTTTCCCAGTTGGCTTCTGACAACAAAGTCAATGGGGGAAGTCAGATTCGCTTAATGGACACACGATTCACTTATGAACAGCAGTGATTCACTTAACAATTGTGGCAAAAAGGTCATACAATGGGGCAAAACTCACTTAATAACTGCCTTGCTTAGGAATGGAAATTTTGGGCTCCATTGTGGATGTAAATTGCACTACCTATACGCACATGTGCCTATAGTTATGGCTCTAGTAGCCATTTGTAGCATGTATAAGGATAATCCTCTCCTTGGTTAAATGGTTTTCCACCAATCATTCTTGCTGACCACTAGCCTTCAGGGTTTCTGCAATACAGCACCAGTTTCAAAACTACACTTCCCATTTTTAAATACACACACACACATCCTTTCCCTTATTTTCTTTAGAACAAAATGTGAAGGAAACCTTCTCTTATAAGAGCTGCATTAACACAGCATGCTCTGACAATGTAGTCTGCTGTGCTAGGATAAAAGTATCCTGCTAATGCTACCTTGTGCCAATTATGAAAAGAGCATTAATTTAGTTCATTTATACAGTCTCCCACCTCATACAAGTGACCTTGGGAGAGTTACAAGATTAAAAACAAACCCATCAGAGCACCCAAGACGAAACCATTAATAACCACCCACAGTACTAGAACTCACCTGAGCCCTAGAACAATGCTGCCCGGCTTTAGAGCAGGTTGGAATTTGAGAACCTATCAACTGAAGGCAGGCAGCTTGGGACATCAACATAGTGATTGCTTATGAAAAAAGATCTGGAAATCTCTTCCATCAGAAACTTCTCTTTCATTTCAAAACTAGAGCGCCAAAAAAAGGAGTCAGGAATACACTGGGGACTGTACTGCAGTGGGCCACTAAATAAGAGTCTTCCTTATGGGATCCCAAACTTTTCTTATGAAAGTTTCAGCTCACCCCAAGTGCTCAGTTACATTCTTACCAACTACAGAATGGAAGGCCCTAAAGTGAGTTTTGATCTTGCACTACTTATCAACTGGTTTTTCTTCCGATGTCCCCTCCCAGCAATTAGGTACCTACCTTCCACTTCTTTATACTTGTGGTAGAGCTCTTGAAGTTCCTCCTCCTCTTTTTCAGTCCATTGGGAAGCCTTGTGTGAATTGGAACTATGAAGGAAAGAAAGAAATATCCTACTAAGAAAATTTCCCCATGAAATATTATCTAAAATTTGAACATTTCTGCAGGAAGAAAAACATTCATAGGGTTTCTGGATTTATGTAGAACTGATGGCATCCAGCATTGTTTGATATACCAACATGTTGATATAAAGTTAACCTGTCCTCTGCCAGGTAGGGTTTATTGGTGATAACCAGCACCCTGATCTGCACCCATAAACCTATCAAGAGCCAGTGCAACTTGCAGAATAGTGGCATTACATGGGCATGTTGAGAAGCACCTATTAGCAATAGCAATAGCACTTAAGAGTTATATACTGTTTCACAGTGCTTTCCAGCCCTCTCTAAGAGGTTTACAGTGTCAGCCTATTGCCCCCAACAATCTGGGTCCTCCTTTGACCAAACTCGGAAGGATGGAAGGCTGAGTCAATCTTGAACCAATGAGACTCTAACTGCCAAACTGCTGGCGGCCAGCAGAAATAGCCTGCAGTACTGCACTCTAACCACTGCACCACCGCGGCTCATAGGCAGTAATTAGGTGCACCTGTTATTATCCATGTTGCTGCCTAATGGACCTGTTGCAGCTGCTGGTGGTCTACAAGGGCAGCTCCAGGTAGAGCTACAGAAATCCAACCAGGTTGTACGTAAAGAATGTGAGGAGGGCTTTCGGATCCAAGATGGGAGTTATAGGAAGACAACACAAATCACACATCAGCTCTGAGCATGGGGTGTCCAGCCTCACTCAGAACCAAAACCCTCAGATCCAGATACTAGGGAAGAGAGGGGAGGGAGGGTAACCTCCCCATAGCCACTTGGTCTTACTATGATTAAGTCAAAGCCTGTTTTTTTTTCCCCTCCATCCAGACCACCACAAATTCCACATACTGAGAAAGAACCAAGACAGCATTATATGGTCAGGCAGAGCAGAGGCATGTAGTCAAGTTATCATACTGATGATGACTAACCCCTTGCCAATGGATGACATCACCTAGCAGCTTCATTTTCATAGGGAGATATCCTTATCTGTTGTGGCCCAGCAGGAGCCATTGGAGCTGCAAACAGACTCCAACAGCGAGGGGCCTTATGAGTCGGCTCTGCAAGATGTGGAGGACACTGGACAGGGTTCCGATTCCAAGCAGGGACCAGAGAGGCTGGTTGGCTACCAGGAGGCACCTGAGGCATGGAGCAGCGGTGAAAACCAAAGGGAGTTGGTATCTGAGGTCAGGCCCTGGAGCAGTGGTGAGGATGTTAGACCCTTGAGCAGTGAGGAGGTGCAGAGGGAATTGGTCCCGGACGCCAAACAAAGGCGAGCAGAGAAACGCCGAGAACAACTACGCAGATACAGAAGATAATTGGACCCAGGTTGTTGTAATTAGGCTGTAATTAGAGAGTATATAAGGAGAGACTTTGGGAGGAAGCTGTTTGCAGGATTCAACTAATTATACCAACGCTGGAGAAGCTCTCGGGTATATTCCTTATCTTGGAAGTCTGGAATGCTGCCCAGGTCTTGTCAGTGTGTTAATTTACTGTGAATAAATTGTCTAGCAGTAATCCCTGTCTTGAGTGCCTCACCGTATGGAGGGGGAGGGGTCAGAACACTTATCTATGAGAAGCAATTTAACGTAGTAGTTAAGACACTGGCCCAGAATCTGGGAGACTGCGAGTTCTAATCCTGCCTTGGGCACAAAGTCTGCTGGGTGACTTTGGGATATGTACTCTTATCTCTCAGCCCTATGAAGGAGGCAACCGCAAACTACTTGTGAAAACTTGCCAAGAAAAGTGTAGGGACTAGTCCAGGTAGCCACCAGGAATCAGGAGTGACTTGAAGGTGAGTGTGTGCACAAGTCCTTATATCCTGAAAGCCTGTTTGATCAGAGAAATTAGGGAGCTGCCTTTTTTCCCCACCTCTATTTTAGTATCCTGGATATGAGATAGCAACTCCTGGTTTTTCCTTTCCGTTTTTTAGGGGTCAGATCAATGGCTGGATCAAGACCAAGTTTCGTACTGACTCTGATTACCCCCCTCCCCCGCAACGCATAATTTCCTTAAAACTGAGAACGCTGTCTAAATGGCTGGAGGTATTTCCCTGTGTTATTTAATACTTAACTTACAGACAATACTATGGGGGTAGTAGTCCAGCATCCAGTGCAACATTTCTCAAAATGTTCCCCACCCCTAGAAATTAGGTGTTAACCAAAATCCTTGTGCTCACCTTCCATCTTCCTGTAACTCTGTGTAGCCTTCAGTCATTTCTCGAACCACAGCTGTGCTTTTCCAGAACAACAATTCCACGTAAGCTTTTTTGTTGGTTGATGCCAAGGCAAAAAATTTGCCCACAATGTACTTGGCAAAGGTCACCATCTCCTAAAATTTACAGGCATTTTGTTTTGTTTGTTGTAAGTCCAAAAGCTCAAAAGAATATAAGTGATCCTCACTTAACGTTTACTCATTCAATGACTATTCGAAGTTCAATAAGCAGGCTGAATAAGAAGGGCTTACGACGAGTCCCCACAGTTGCAGTCATTTCTGCATCCCCACGGTTACATGATCCTGGTTCATGTGCTTGGCAACTGGATCATAATTAGGACATCACAGCATCCTGTGGTCATATGAAATCTTCACTGCCAACTTCAGATAAGCAGAGTTAATAGAATTGTAAATGCTGATAACATGACTACAGGATGTTGTGACCACATGGGATTCACCTAACAATGGCAAGTGGGACTGTGGAAACTGCTGTCAGAAGTCAAGAGCAATCACACGATATTGTGCCTTATGACCCTGTCGCTTAGCAACAGTTCCTAGTCCCAGTTATTGATAATAAGTGATGTTAATATTTTGAAGCATTTCATTAAAGGAGATTCTTCTTTTCTGAAGGAGATGGGCAGTTCACAAATGTGAATGAATGAATGAATGAATAAATAAATAAATAAATAAATGTTCCCTTGCTTTCCCAGTGAAGCAGATTGCTGACCTATATTCTGTATACTTTTTTAGTACTGCTTAGGGATATTGTATTATAGATGGGAGAAAGTAGGATGCATGTCCAAATTAAGAACACAGAAAAATATTTTTGAAATTTAGGATATATATTCATTTATTTCTATGTTTGCGAAACTTCTGGATTAAAACTTTCAATTATTTTTGCAGACCTCTTTTCTACAGCTGTTGCGGTCTGATTTCCATATTCAAATAAAGCTTTAAAAAAAAAGAACTGGATGAATACTGGTTAGGAATTCTGAATTCAGAAATCCCAATCTATCCTATCTTTCTCCACTGGAAGAAGCTTATCAGAACTGCAGGATTGTGTGTTCTGCTTTTCTGCATACGTATATTTAAATTATAGATGGTGTGCTGCAGCTTCAGATAGCATGGTTCATACATTTTGAGCCGCAGATGAAGTCCTGAAATATCTTTTATAGTTTTAAAAAAAGCACCCACCTCAACCTGGGCAATTTGTATTACAGCTAGTCCTTGACTTAGAACTATTCATTTAGTAACTATTGAAAGTTACAATGGCACTAAAAAAATGAGTTCAGATCATTTTCCACACTGATGATTATTGCAATATCTCCATAGTTATGTGATCAAAATTTGGATGTTTGACAACTGGCATGTATTTGTGATGATTGCATTATCCCAGGGTCATGTGATCACCTTTTGTGACCCTCTGATAAGCAAAGTCAACAGGGAAGTCAGATTTACTTTACATTCATGTTACTAAATTAACAACTGCATCACTTAACAACAGAGGCAAGAAAGGTCATGGAAGGGGGCAAAACAACTATTTTGTTTAGCAATGGAAATTTTGGGCTCAATTATGGTTGTAAGTTGAGGACTACCTGAATAAAGTTCACCATTTGACATTGCTCAAGTTGTGGTCCGGCATTTATCCATTTTAAATACAGAAGTGAGGAAATGTACCTAAAACCTGACTGGGCAGCTAAATAATACATGAAAATAATAAAACACATATGCAAAATGAAAAAAAAATGTCACCAAACAAGAATCCAAAACAGATACCGTATTTTTTGGAGTATAAGACGCACCAAGGTTTTGAAGAGACAAATTAAAAAAAAAGTTTTGCACATTGCAAACCTCGCAAAAAAGAGCCCGTTCCCACCCCCAAAAAGGGCATGAATAGCACTTAGGAAGCTTGTAGAGTGTTCCTGGGGAAGGGAGGGGGGCAAAAATGAGGGAGAAAACGGGCCCCTTTTTTGTCAAAAAAGGGCATTAGGAAGCTTATAGAGTGCTCCTGAAGGCTGGGGGGGGGCAAAATTGAGCAAAAAACAGCCCACTTTTTCTTCATTTCTGCCCTCCCCAGCCCCAGGAGTTCTCTGAAAGTCTCCTACAAGCTATGTACGGCCATTTTTGCAAAGGGGGCGGGGTTTCGGAGGCAAAAAAATGCTGTATAAGATGCACCCAGATTTTCAGCCTATTTTTTAGGGGAAAAGGTGCGTCTTATAGTCTGAAAAAATACGGTAAACAGAAACTACTCAATTGGTGATTTAATGGGTGATTTAACTTCGCAATCCTCCAGACACCTGGAACATATCCAGGTCTTCCATAGACCAGCAGGGGCCAATCGGATCTTGGAGGCGGTGGTTTTTTTAGAGGGCAAACGCTGCTGCATAAGACACATGCAATACAGGCAGTCCTCCACTTACAACAGTGCATTTAATGACCATTCAAAGTTACAATGGCACTGAAAAGTGTGACTTATGACCGTTTGTATGACCCAGGACAACCTGTACGTATGGATGTCTGTTCCCTTTAAGTTCCCGTTAAGAACTGGATGAGCGCTAACAAACTGGTACTCAACCCGGACAAGACCGAGTGGCTGTTGTGCTTCCCTCCCAATAATTTGGCTAATACACCAACGCTTAGGCTGGGGGGTCAAATTTTATACCCCTCAGATAGGGTCCGCAACTTAGGAGTCCTCCTGGACCCACAGCTGACTTTTGACCACCAGCTGTCAGCTGTGACCAGGGGGGCATTTGCCCAGGTTCGCCTGGTCCGCCAGTTGCGGCCCTACCTAGACCGGGAGGCTCTCACAACAGTCACTCGAGCCCTTGTGATCTCTAGGCTGGAATACTGCAATGGGCTCTACATGGGGTTGCCCTTGAAGTGCATCCGGCGGCTACAGCTAGTCCAGAATGCAGCCGCGCGAGTGATAGTGGGCGCACCGCGGTTCGCCCACGTTACACCCGTCCTCCGCGAGCTGCACTGGCTACCTGTTGGTCTCCGGGTGCGCTTCAGGGTACTGATGACCATCTTTAAAGCACTCCATGGTAGTGGATCTGGGTACTTGAGAGACCGCCTTCTGCCGATCACCTCCCTAAATAGACCAATTAGATCGCACAGACTGGGCCTCCTCCGAATCCCATCTGCCAGTCAATGCCGACTGGCGACCACACGGAGGAGAGCCTTTTCTGTTGCAGCTCCGACCCTGTGGAACGATCTCCCCGTTGAGATCCGTACCCTCACCACTATCCAGACCTTCCGCGCAGCCCTCAAGATCTGGCTCTCCCAGCAGGCCTGGGGATAGGTTCCCAATTTACCCGCCCGAGTGTTTGATTGCTGAACGAAAGTTGTGTTTTTACTATTTTTTCTTGTTCACATACTGTTCTGTTTTTGACACTGCACCCCCCTCCCTTGTGGTTGTAAGCCGCCCTGAGTCCCCTCAGGGAAAAGGGCGGCATATAAATCCCAATAAAACTCAAAACTCAAAAAACCCTTCCCTGTGTTGTAGCCGACGGTTTTGATATTACAGGTCAAATCTAATCTCTCTCATCAAACTCATAACCAACCATGCACATCCCTGTTCCACCTCACCTTATAAGCTCCGGCGGCAGGGTCACTGAGGAGGCGGTTGAAAAGGCAGAAGGCCGAAAGCTGAAAGAGTAAGGCCTCCATCTTGAGGTCATAGGCAATGCGGTGCAACATCTTGACCACGCAGTGATTAGTGTGGGGGCTGTTCTGCCGGTAATTTCTGAACAGCAGGACGTAGGCCTTGACGACATTCGCGCTAGCAAACCTGCACCACAGGATACAGACATGAAGGCATGTTCTGGGAAACAGCGGGGGAAGATTACTTGCGCACCCAGCCTGGAACTCAGAACATCAAGGGAATAATAACATTCAGCTTCTTCAGTGTTTTCAGATGCATCCATTACTGTTTCTAGTAGTCAACTAATTCAGCTGGTGTAAGTTATGACAAACCAGGAAAGCGGGACTTACGACCTGGTTTTGAAGTTCCAATGATTGGGCCCCCTCCGTGGTCACATGATTGAACATAAGTGCTTGGTAATACGGCCTCAAGTAGGGTCATTTGCAGCATCCCACGGTCACACAACCAAATTTTACCATAGCCAAAACCTGATACTCGCTTACAGTTTTTGGAAAAATCACACCCGCAGAGAAACACCATTTCGCTTAATGATCACGGTGTTCGCTTTACAGCTGTGGGATTCACTTAATGACCACCGCAAAAAAAAGATCACAACATACAACCATAATGGGCAAATCCCATTATGGGCTTTTGTCAAGGACTACCTGTATTATGGGTAGGGTAAGAATGCACGGAAATGTTTGACATCTGAAATACTCTTTGCACAGAGAAGATAAATATAGGCTGAGAAAAAACGTACCGCTTCACATAATCCAGGAAGTTGAACTCTTTTTCAGATACCTGCACAGGTGCCAACTCTTCCTCAGCAACTTCCTCATCCTCAGCTGCCTCCTCAGACTCATCTGGGTCAGTTGCTGCCGGCCCTGAATACACACAGAAAGTTTAAAGGGAAAATGCCACTAATCCAGCTCAGAAACACAAAAGTCTTGCCTGAGAAAATTGTTTCTGTGCATACATGCATGATACATTGTTGTTATAGCAGTGTGAGAAATGCTGCCTTAGGGATCTGTATAGTGTTGTGCTGCTGTTTAAAAAACAATCCAGCCAGAAAAAGACCAAGGTATCCTAAACTGTTGAAAGAATCCACAAAGGGCAGTGATAAGAGGAAGGCACTAGCACTTAGACTTATATACCGCTTCACAGTGCTTTACATCCCACTCTAAGTGGTTTACAGAGTCAGCATACTGCCCCCCTCCCCCAAATCTGGGTCCTCATTTTACTGACCTCAGAAGGCTGAGTCAACCTTAATTGAGAGAATCGAACTCCTGGCAGAGAGCAGAGTCAGCCTGCAGTACTGCATTCTAACCCTTGTGCCACTACGGCTGTTTCAAGTCTCAGTCTCAGGGAAGTTGTATACTCATGAGAAAGTATACTCACGAGGGAGGTTGGCAAAGAAGATTTGCTTCAGCAGCTCCATTTCTTCAATCGGATCAACAGTGGATGATCCAAACACATCTCCTTCGGGCCACACCTCCCTTATGGAGCAGACAAAGGAAGGTTAGCAAAGTGCAGGAGATAGATAAATTTCCCTTCTCCTCAGTATCAAGCACTGCAGACACTACAGGCAGGGTTAAACACAGAGCCACCAATATCCATCTATTGCTTAGCAACTGTTATTGTAAAGGTTCAAAAAATATAACTGATTTGGAGGTGTGTGTATAAATCTCAAATGGATACTGTTGAGAAATGCAATATGATATAAAGAAGTGGCTTCTGATCTTCTTAACAGAAACTATCAGTACATTTATATTTTCCCTTGTTTCTAAAGTTACATCTTCTTTCCACAATCTACACTTTCCAATAATTAAATCTATAAACCATAAATTTATGTTTTCTTTTTTTTAAGCCAAAAAGTCCATAAAGGTTTTCCACTCACTGATCAATTTAGTAGTTGTTCTTTCTTTAAGCAAATAAATTGATTTTGCCACTTCTGCTAGATCTGTCATCTTTTCCAACCATTCCTCTATTATAGTACTTCAGAGTCTTGCCATTTTTGCACACAGTTTCAAATTTCAACAAAGGTTTACACATTTTTAGCTATTATATGTACAACATTTGTACAAATTTCAGCTCAAAATTCTATCTCCTGCTGCTCACTTGACCTAATGTCTACCTTAAACCTTTCATTTAACTGTGCATATAAAAACAATTGAAAATTGCTCGCTTGATTTCATCTTTTTATAATAGTCTTATTCGTTAAATAAGACTGTTAATCGGATTTTTACTTTAAAAAAAAAGTCTTAAGCTTGACGTTTTGAAGAACCATAAAGTTGGAAGGGTTCATTTGAAACCATTGAGAGCCTCCTCCTCTGTGCAGGAATTCAGAAGATTCTGAATTATGTGTTGATGACCAGACTCCGCTATCCAATCATTGTCCTTCTAGACCCATTTCCAGCTGCTGGAGAGCAATAACCTGGCTGAATCAGGATAAGATATTGCTCTGAACAGTTTACAGATCTGCAGTTTTTATCTGAAAGCTAAAAGGACACACAGTTGCACCTTTAAAGTTGCTCTCTTACCTTGCTGAGCGCAAGAGTGAGAGTGCTTCTGGTGCCTGGCCAGTTAATAAGCTGTCCTGGATACGTGTCATGGCCTCAGCTCGCTGCTCCTCTAACGGAACTTCTGATGCGGCATCAAAAGGAATGACATCATCTGGAGGTGACTCAAAATCCTGGCAAGAAAAGGTATTGGATGGAAGCCTGTGACAGCAAGATCCTTTTTGTTTTTTTCTCAACAGAAATAAATTTCAGCACAAAATGTTATACATCCAAACAAAAGATTCTGCATCTTGCTATAGTCAACAAACGAATTTCAGTTAACCAAAGCAAGTTTTACGCAGGTGTAAATTAATCAAGAATAAACTGGAACGGCATGGAAATGCACAGGAATGACTTGAAAAGGATGGAAAAGGCAATAGCAAGAGCCATCATTTCTTCTAGCCCCCTTTTATGACGTTTCGGGAAATAGCACTAACTTGTAATTATTAGGAAGAACCATTTTAAAAGGTCAGCTTGTTGTAGCAAATTGTCAAACTGGGCTCAAAGGATAAAAAGATGGGAAGAAAAACTTGGCATTGAAAGCAGTCTAGCAGCAAGTTGCTAAAATGAACTATGTAAACAAAAGGAATTAATACCTCCACCCACCATCAAATCGCTTTAGAGAAAGGGGAGAAGGATCTAGTGTTCATATTCCTTCTACAAAGGTTGATCTGGAAACAAAGTAACACAATTTGCACAGCAGCAAAAAACTATAGAGATATCCAGGAGAGCTCTTCTTTTGTTTGCAAGGGTTGTGTGCTATTGAAGATGTATCTCTCCCCCCACCCCCCACCCCCCACCCCAAGATGTTACAATGGGTCTTTTTTCCATAGCTCATTTACAAAGAATTCATACAAAGGTTTTAGGGAAAGGCTCAGCCAGAATATTTGTGCTTTGTATGCAGAAAGTAATAGGTTCCAGCCCTGGTACCTCCAGGCAGAAGAAAAGACTCCTCTCTGAAAGCCTAGCCTTTGCAAATCACCTCAACAAGTGCCCAGCTGGCACCTTCTGCCACTTGAATCCTATCTTGTTTTACAAGACAAGATGCCCAAAAGGAGAAGGACTTCTGCTCATTGTGAGCAAGATGGGAACCCAGAAGCCCTGGCATCTGCACTCTGAAGAGCCAACTTCCTGCCATCTAGATTAATCTTACCTTTATGCACTTATCAATTTGCTCCATCAGCTTTGGCCACACCTCTTCCAACTCTTCAGGAGTTTGGGGTTGCACCCCAGGCCGAGCAGAACGAGCCTTTGACTTCTTTTTCCTCCTGTAGTTCTTGTTCTGCAGCAAAACAAAACAGTTTCTGAATCGTGCTTTGAGAAAAGAGAATAATAGAAAAGAAGACTTATTTGCCATGTTGATTGGGGTCACTGAGAACTTTACTTCAGCAACATCTAGAGGGCCAAAGATCCTCCAGCGTTAATCTAGATTCTATTGTGTTTCCCCGAAAATATGGCATGTCCTGAAAATAAGGCCATGCCAGATTTTTGGGGTGGGCAAAAATATAAGCCCTCTTCCAAAAATAAGCCCCTTGGACAACTCCGGCCAGGCAGAGCGCCACCCACCAACCTAGCAGTATCCCAAAGGCACCAACTGTGGGAGCCAGGGGTGGGGAACAGGCGCTGGTAGAGCTTGGCGCCTTCGGGATACCGCTAGGTCAATGAGTGGCGCTCTGCCCGGCTGGAGAAGGGAGGTTGCCGAGCGGCTACTCAGGAGCATGGTCATCTTATGGCTGCTGTTCACCCCTGAAACTTGCCCACGCCCTTCTGTTCCTGCGCCAGGCTCTTCAGGAGTCCACTCGCAAAAGACCAGCCGCCCGGCAACCCAAAAACAACAAATAGCAATAACAATAAAACACGGTAGGTAGATTCAAACTCAGCTTTCTATATGGCATTGGCTAAGCTGCTCTCTCACAGATCAAACTGCCGCAGTTAGGTTCCTTAGAAAAGAAAGACCCTTGGCTCCATTTAGGTGAAGGGATAGGTTTCTTTTACTAAAGGTTGCTGGCTGCAGTTAAGTCAGGCTAGAACTAAGATTCCTGTGCAAAAGATTATAGATTTTCCCCTTCATCCCAGCCTCCTGCCCCCCTTAAACGGTTTGTCTTCATCCAATGAGGAGCTGGCATAGGTGTTTTGAGAATTGCTGAGATATTTCAGGCAATCCGCATTCCATTCTCCGGGTGCATGGCCTTGAGAACTGGCACGAACTGGATCGGTATTTTCCTGGTCTTCGTCAAGCTGTCATGCCCCCCTCACTATTTCCCATTACATCCCCATACAAGTTTATTGCCCATTTGTCCTCACCACCTCCAACTTTGGATGGCAGGATGCCGGCAAGGCGCAGAGCTGAAGATGGCAGAACTGACACCAACCACTTATGGGGAACATAGTAATGAAGGAAGGAAGCCATTAGCTTCTTGAAGAAAAAATCGGTTAACAGTGAAAAGAATAAATATGTACACTGACCAAAAAAATTCCTAAAGAAATAATTGGAAATTCAAAGGAAAGGAAATCAAATCAATCCCCATACCCCAAAATACCTGGACCACTAGGTTTTTTCTCCCTTTGCAAAATTTCTCCAGCATCTTCAAGTAAAGATGAGTTGTCTCCACCAGATCTCTCAAAAATGACTTGGGTTGCTTTTTCTCATCAAACTTACGGAAAAGAGTGAGGAACAGCTCCCGATATTCCATCAAGTAGAAAATGTTATCTAGAGGAAGGAAGTGCTTGTCATTAGTTTCATCCAAGCAAAACCAACATTCCCTATATAATGGAGCCGGAAAGTAATAATAAAGTGGTAAGATTTCCCCCTCTCCCCAATGTAGTTTAATTTTGGGAGCCAAAAGGCCAATGTTGCTTTTCTCTTGATTCTCTATTTGCTCAGCAAATATACTTTTAAATGTATTTGCTGAGCAAATTATTCAATCTGATAAGAAAAACATGGAGGTTCCTAGGGGTACCAAGTTCAGTAATAGAGAACTGAGTATATGTTCAGAAGACTACAACTTCAATTTATAATATCTTCAGGGAATGGCTAGAAAACTCCTGTTTTGAATGATATATGCAATACTATAAGGGTTTAGCACTGTTAAACAGATTAGAACGATGTAATGGAATGATGTTGTATGTATGATTTCAATATATAGAATATTTTGTTTAAAATGTAGGAATAATAATTGAACTATTGATGCAAAATGAGGTTGTATGTATGGATTCAATATTTAGAATATCTTGTTTAAAATGAATGAATAATAATTACAGTTGAAAAATTGACATATAACAATAATGTACTCATGTTTATCTAATGAACAATTTGCGATTTGATATATAATTCTAAGTGGTGACCATGGAAAGGACGCACAAAATCTTGCAACCAAATGAACGCTATATGAAATGGAAGGAGGTTGTATTTGTTTTATATTTTTGTTTGTTTTTGTTTGTTTAAAAATAAAACAAAAACAAAAACAAAACAAAAACAAAACTCCTGTTTAAAATGCTTCAAGTAAGTTGCCCATTCGTGTTAAGAGTTCTGGACCAAAGATTTATCTGTGAGCCTCTCTCTCCAAGCAAATGTAATTCTGAGCCTTTCCCTGAGAATAGGTACAGATTACAATTGGTTTCTACTTCCAGCAGAAAACCTAGAATGTTATTCCAGGAAATAACTTGATATATATAAAAATGAAAATGAAAAAAACTTCACTCTTAAGGACGTGGCTGCTGTTGCGCACAGCTTCTTCCTGGGAACGGTCCATTTCATGCATAGTCATCAGCAATTCTTGGTAAGCCTTGAGAGCCAGATGCATTCTGAGAGACAAGGAAAAGAAGTTGAAAAGCAGGAATTCATCTGACTTTGTATAGGGAGATGAGAAAAATGGCATTATTTAAAAGTGCACAGGCAAACAGAAAAAGAAAGTACAAGAATTCCACGGAATACTCCATAGTGAGAAGGTCCTCTCACCTTTTAGACCAAGAGGTGA
The DNA here is from genome assembly GCF_051295495.1 of Thamnophis sirtalis. Lineage (NCBI taxonomy): Eukaryota > Metazoa > Chordata > Lepidosauria > Squamata > Natricidae > Thamnophis > Thamnophis sirtalis. The sequence goes on along the minus strand of NW_028261383.1, from coordinate 150,374,991 downwards.
TATCCTTCTTATCTACAATGCTCATTTCATAGTAGTTGGTCAGACTCCTTTCAATGAAATGGAAGGTCCGAACACCAACCGTCTCAGAAACCAGTTGAGGCTGGAAAGAAGAGGCCCGGTTGAAGGCCATGAAAAAGGCGATAGCCCATAAGTAGTAGGTCTCATCATGCTGTTGGGCCTTTTCCCTGAGCAAGTGATCCTGGGGAAGGAAAGAAAGAGAATGTCCAAGGCCACCTATCACCTCATATGTAGCCTCTGTTCTTTTGGCTCCCTATCAGATGCACTCAGTTCTAGAATACAAGCAGATCTGAAAGGCCAAGACAATTAAAAACCTTAAAATGCAAATAATGGAGATTAAACAGGTGTAAAACAACATTTGAGCACTTGGAACAGTAACAGTACATCAGTCTGCAGCCCTGGTGACACATAATGGTTAGAATGCAGTATTGGAGGCTAGCTTTTCCCATAGCCAGGAGTTCAATTCTCACCAGCACAAGGTTGACTAGGCCTTCCATCCTTCTGAGGTCAGTAAAATGGAGACCCAGATTGTTGGGGAGAATAGGCTGACTCAGTAAACTGCTTAGAGAGGGCTGTAGTGTAAAACACTATGAAGTGATATATAAGAATATGTGATGAAATTGGTTTAAATTCATTTGTAGCAATAGCACTTAGCTATTGCTACAAATGAATTTGAGTCAATTTCATCACGTATTCCCTCAACAGTTGTTAAAGGAACGGCAGAATTGGGGGGAAATATTTGGTGCCCTTCTAAGAGAAAGAATTTCTCATAGGGGAGAAATTTACAACTGGGCAAGAAATTACACTTTTTTACTCCCCAAATCTATCGCCAAAGATATCAGAACATCAAAACAGCCTTAGATGTTGAATACAATATAAATGGAAGGGATCCATCAAATATACTGGTCTTTAACGTTAAAGGAAATATCCTGCATTTTAATAACCTCCAAGAACTTTCCACTGTGGATAAGGAGCAATGATATTCTTATTCTTCCCTTTGGCACTAGAAGAGGAACAAGAATCACTGAAGTGCAAAAATTTGACTTCTAATAACTCCCACCTGGGTACAAATTGGCTCAGTGAAGCCACCCTAATCCCAATGAATCTGATTGCTGCCCTGTCCTATAAACAAGGGCTGTAGATGGCTAAGATGTCTCCCTCTTCTCTTTTATGGCACCCTGCATTTGGCCAACTCCTCACCTGAAACCCCTTCTCACCTTGACCAGGTACATGAGACGATTGTAACAGTTTTCCAAGAACTCCACACAGAACTCATGGAGGAAGCGGCGCACGTTTAGGGCGGAGCGGCGAGGAGGCCCTTCACCATCACTGGCAAGCTGCCGCCTTTTTGGCACCCGGCGGACCTCCTTGCCCAGATCATGGCTGTAGTTCTTCACCTGTCCAGGAATGGGGCAGAATATGAGTAAGATGGAAAGAAGGGGGAATACAGATTCAACGCCTTCCATCTTAGTTCCAAATAGTACCAGATGGAAATGTCTATGGCGGTTGTCAGTCATCCAGGTCATGGTTGTCTCAGAGGTGCTTTTTCAAGAAGAGAACAAACCGATCAGGACAAGATTCAGCAGTCCATGTTCATTTAAAAGACAAAGGCCACTCTTCTGAAGACAGCAAAGTCCACATTTTGGACAGAGAGGACCTCTGGTTTGAAAGAGGGGTTAAAGAGACCATCTAGGTCAAAACTGAACAGCCCTCTCTCAACAGAGGGAGAGGGATACAATATCATCTATCTCCAGTCTATAACACAGTCCTTTCAACAGTTCCAAGCAGGTTCCACACTCATTTGCACAGGTAACTCTGACAACACAGATAAACCTCCAGGTGGCCTCAACAACTCTATAAAAGAATGCAAAGTTGACTGCAAGGAGCATAAATCCTTCCATTCCTCACCATCCAGTCACAGCTGAAGAACCTTCTTGGACGACAAGCAAAACATCTTCAAACCCTTCCCCCCCAAAAGTCCACTTGCCTCTTGAAAAAGCACCTTTGGGACTACCAGATGGAAAGTTTACCATGGGTATGTTGTTTTCTGCAGAAAAAATTCCATTTCTTAATAAAGTGTAGTTATAATATTAGACAGCTTGGCAATTATAATGTTTTTCAAGTGATCATCTTCAGTGAGTAGGCAACATATATAAATGACATTAATCAGAACATTTTCTAATGCACATTAGTTTCTGTAAAAATTAGCTTTATCTAGAGCAGGTGTGTCAAACTCGTGTTGTTACAGTGATGTCACATGACATTTCACAACTTTCCCCCCCTTTGATAAATCAGGCATGGGCGTGGCCAGCAAGGGACACATTTAGCCCGTGGGCTGTGTGTTTGACAGCCCTGATGTAGAAGGTCTAATCCAGCCGCCCCCAATCTTTCGGGTACCAGGGACCAGTTAAATGGAGGGAGGTTTTTCCATGGAAAAACTGGAGGTGGGGCATGTTTCGCATCCTGCCTGGATCCCGTATATGTTTGGAAGAGGCTTCGCTCACATGTGCTGCCCTATTCCTAGTGGTCGGTGCCTCGGTGGTTGAGAACCTCCGGTCTAATCTAAACGTATATGGTCTGCTTGGCCTAGAAAACATGGTTGATGATGGTGCAATTACTTCTTTACAATTGTGGATTGATCTAGATTATAATCCAGTAGTTTTATGAGCTAGGGAAAAGAAGCTCTGAAACTTGACCTCAACCAACTGAATATGCTAAGAAAACTGGAAGCCAACTTATGAAAAAGGAATGAGCTGCTCAGGGGCCTTTGTTGGTGTAGGACGTCGCTGGTGTAGGAAGTCCAGGAATTTCTGAACGCATAAATGATGGCACAGGGGACTAGGAAACCCAACAACTGTAGTCGTCTTATATTAACACTTTCAGTGAGAGTTACTGCGACAAAGCTTTAGATAGGCAGATTTGAGGACAATCCATGTGCCCATAGCATCTCATGCTTTCTTTTTTCCATTTCCTATAAGTGCAAAAAGTAGTGTCACACTTTTGAAGAAATACCTTCAACATTACATAGATGTGCATTCTGAAAAAAATCCACCCTCTCCAGCCTTGCACATAGTAACTTGAAGTGACTTACATTGTGTAGCCCTTTGTGCATCACCACATCTCTGTCCCCAATAGCTTTCAAGCCCTGAATAACATAACAGCCACCAAAGCGAGAGTGTCTAAGGGAAAAGAAAACAGGTAAAAGTGTTTCAACTACGTATTGAAACTTATTCCAAAATCATTCAACAAGGAATTCCAAGCTGATTCATTCAGTTCAAATCCAAGGCCTAGTTTTGTATATTTTTTAGGATTTCAGAGAATCAATTCTCTGAATTGATTCTTTTATCAAAATACCATCTTTTGAACAAGATTCAACAAGAAGAAGCAGAAACTGACTTTAGAGAAGGCCAGACTACTTCTGGCTAACCTACCCAGAGTTTACTTTGGTAGCAGCTGTTTTGCTGTTAGGCAGGCAATAACTATAGTCAATTCCCTCTGTCCATTTCTATCTCTTAAACATTGTCCAGTGAAGCATGCATGATGAGAACCAACTGAAAGTGTGCTGGACTTCATTCTTGCAAGATTCCTTTTCTCCTGCACAGTTCAACCCCATTCTATCACCAGTATTGAAATGTTTATTCATGTGTTCTGGCAGAATTAATGAGATGATAACGATATACCTAATCAGCTAGTAATTTCTGGTCTACATAAAGCTGTGGAATTTACAAATTTGTATCTAAACCTTCCTTAGTATGGAAAGCTGAAAACAGTTTATACTCTTTTTTTTTCCTTCCCTCTTCTTCTGTTTCTTGATCACCCAAATTTTAAATATTTTGATAAACCAGTGGTTCTCAACCTTTGGTCCATGGACCCTTTGGGGGCCGCAATGTTATCAGAAGGTCTGTGAAGGCTTGAAGAAATGTTATAATTTAAATTTTGAGTTAAGTCTTGGTGATCCATGGCCAGGCTCTGTGGCCACAGAAGGTCTATGGTGAAGAAAAGGTTGAGAACTATTGAGATAAACAATCTCTCTTCAGCAAATGGGAAAATGGATTATTGTACAGGATTAGAAACTTGGCTTCTGTGGACATCTATTCTGTTGAATATATTCTTCAGAAAAAGCAGTCCCAAGTTCTACCTTGATTTCACATGAGCAAGTGTGCTAATTTATGAATCATAACAACCTTAACAAATGAATCATTTGTGAAGGCTGATACCTATCTATTTATTTCAAATCAAAGATAACTCCTCAATAATAAATACATTTTTTTTTCCAAATACAATTTAGTCTCCTGAAATCTTAATGCATACAAAACAGGACTTTTGATCTGAACTGAATTCATCAGTTTAGAACTCCTTGTTGAATAAAAAATAATTCTGGATCTTATTTGGGAAATTCATCAAAAATAGATTGTAAAGATTAATTGCAAAAATATGTAAAAAATAGTGACAGATTAAATTTATGAACCATAACATTCTGACTCTGACGCCAAAGCCAGGGGACTAAATATTTACACAGGCTAAAGAGCCATCTTTTGCAATGGAAAGTATTATTCATACTCCCTTAAACTGCATTGAAACAATTAAAAGACTTTCTAAATTGTGCAAGGGGATTTTAATCAAATCAACACGTATTTTCATCTTTAATGATAATGGGCACTTATTTTGGTTTAAGACTTATTAGAAAGTGGGAACATTGCACAATTTCAATAACTAACACTAGTGCTGCTTTCTATACAATTCTCAAAGTTTGCAGGATGTTCTTTGATGTTGTTTCATTTTCAGTGCCATTGCTGTGTTTAAAAAGATGTGGTGTTTATTGTTTGCAGAGCTTGAGCAGGAGGTTTATACACCATAAAGGGCCTCAGAATCTGAATTAAGTAAAGGTATTTGATTCTGGCACCTTTCCCCCTTTAAAGGGCTACTGATTAAAGAGGGGTGTTTCTTTGGTGAAGGGTTGTAATAACAAATGTTACAACATTTGTAACACTCTTGTTGCCTCCTTAGCTCAAACAGACAGGCTTCTGTGAGCCTGTGCATCAGTTCATTCAAGAATCGACTGATATGTAGGTTGCTTTGTCATTGTGTATTTTACTGTTCTATTATTTTACTTCTGTTTACACTCCTTTCATCTTTCTTCCTTTTTATTATTTTAAGCTGCCAAAAGTAGTCCCATGGTGAAATAGATGGCAAATAAATTTCATAAACAAACAAACAAACAGGTACAAGAAGAGTGCCCCAAATAGATTCTGCAGCATTCCTGCCTGCTTAGGATCTGAATATTGTATGAGAAACCATGGCTGGGATTGTAGTAAAATGATCTTTGCAGGAAAGAAGGGGGGGGGGGGGTTGGAAGGTTGCTCAACCATTTATAAAGAAGGGGAATGGGCTTTCTTTGTTAAAGGTTACAGACTGAGTTCTTGACTTTTAGAGGATGGCAGAACAAGGAATAGAGAGGATCCTTTTTTTTTTCTTCCTCAGTGACTTTGACTGGGAAAGCCAAGTGGGAGACCTCCAACCTCACCTGGTACTTCGCTGGAATACGCGGGTCTTCTTTTCAGCTTGTTCCCTCTGTCTCAAGACTTCCAGTTCTGCCACATCTATGCTCTGTTCCTTGGCTGAACGGGTCTGCCCTGTGGCTGCCAGCAGCTCTGGATTCTATTGGGAACAATTTTCTTCCAGCAAAGCAACCTGTGCTTGTTCCCTCCCTTCCCTTAAATGCCTGCACCCCAGCAGAAAGCAAGCCAACAGAGGTTGCACTGGATAAGGAAGCTTTTGTCTCCCCACAAACCGCAAAACTTTAAACGTTAATCAAATGTTTCATTAACAATAAATTAGATTAAAAGTTAATTTTAAAATGTTAATGACAACAGCTGTTCTAAGTTAAGGAACCACGATAGTCTGACTCTGGCCAGCCAGAACCAGAGGATAAAAATGTAACATGCGCTAAAGAGCCATCTTTTCTAATAAAAAGTTGAACTATCAATCTTGAACTATCGACAGTCCAACCTCTTTTCAACCTCCTTTTCCCTCTTCCACTTTCTGAAGCTATAAAGATAAAAAAGTAAAGCCGTTTCTGTGGATTTTACCCTGATAGTCATGACCGACCTTCAGGGGTAGTATTCACTTCCATTTCTTAAGCCAAAGAGCCAGTGTTGTCCAAAAACATTTCTGTGGTCATGTGGCCAGCATGACATCACCATAACATAGAGTGTGCGGCAAAACATGGAACTCTGTTACCTTCCTGGATGCTTATATGTGGAACCTATTCATCTACTTGCATTTGCATGCTTTCAAATTGCTAGGTTGGCAGGAGCTGAGGCAGGTGATGGTGGCTCACTCCATTTTGCAGCATTCAAATTGCAGAGGTGTAGATCTTTAACGGCAGGGGGTCCCTAACTCCTGGGCCACAACCCACTATGGGGCCATGGTCTATTTGGAACCGGGCCGCACGAGCGGCAGGCCAGTGCGCACATATGCAGCACAGCTCAACTTGCCCAAGCAGCAGACCAGCATGCATATGTACACACGAAACTCAACTTGCGCAAGTGGCAGGCTGGTGCGCGTTCATACGCCTGCGCAGCTCAGCTTACAGACGTTGAGCTGCATGTGCCTGGACACCAGCCCACCACTTGCACGTTGAGCTGCACATGCATGTCCATACCAGCCTGTTGCTCACGCAGCCTGATCCTCCCTCCCCCCAGCTGGGTCTCCAAGCCTCAAAGGTTGGGGACTGCTACTCTAAGACTCAATGTTTTAGTCATTGAGCCACTGGATCCCCTTCTGAAGCTATAAAAAAAATTCAAGATTCCTGGAAATCCCTTTGGAGTTCCAACCTAGGAACATTGCATCCTTTGCTGTGTTTCTGCCACCTGCAGATATTTCCCACCCTATCCCAGCCTTCATTTCCGGTCCGAACAGACTTGCTTGCTTACCTGGTCACGGAACATAAGGGAGATTATCTCCAGCACGTGCAGACTCCACTGCTGTTCACTCGGGGAGCTGGCCAAGAATTTGAGCAAATCATCCATCCCGCTGATGTGCACAGCCCAGAGCACCCGGTCATGGATGTTGGCATCATCATCGATGTTCTATGGGAGAGATCAGATAGGATTAACCATTAGAATACAGGTAGTCCTCGAGTTACGACCACAACTGAGTCCTAAATTTATGTTGCTAAGTGTAACACTTAAGTGAGTTTTGCCCCATTTTACGACTTTCCTTGTCACTAAGTGAATCATCACACACATTGAGCATGACATGGTTGTTAAGTGAATCTGGCTTCCCCATTGACCTTGCTTGTGAGAAGATTGCAAAAGGTGAACAAGGTGACTCCAAGACACTGCAATTTATTAAGCTTAAGGCATTCCCAACCCCTAAAAGAAACACTGAGAGTTATTCAACAATACTGTAGGGAGTTGAGATAATGCAGATGAAACACTGAATAGGAAACTCCCGATTATCTGAACGTCGTCAACATCACTGTCATTCCTGCCTGACTTCCGCCCTTGCTAGTCTGTATTGTCCAATTACATTTGAATAAATTGTTTTGGCAACTGTCCCTTCAACTGTGGGCTGGTTAGTGAACAATTCCATTCCCAGGGTTTTGACCTTGAAGGTATGATGAGTAGTTAGCCTTCCCCCCTCCTGACTGGCTCCTTCCACCCATAATTCATGGCGGATTGGAAGCTAGCGAATGAGAAGTTCAAGAGAATGATGGCAGTCCTGACCATCACCTACAACAGCACCAGCTAGTATAACTCAATGAGGGAGGAATTTGGGATGCCCAGGTTCCTCTCATCTGCAGTTATATGCTTGTATTTTCACTCCAGGCATCATTCAAGGCTGGCATTTGCCAGCGTAATGCCAGCCTTTCACTCCATTACCTTCTCTTCTTCAGGATCTGCTGGCACATGTAACACATTGCGCACCAGAAGCAAGATGCGCTCAATTAACAGGTTATCTTCTTCTTGGCGCTGCTCCCAGTCCTAAAATGAGAAAGAAGAGATCATAGGAAACATACGGTACATTTGAGAGCACATGAAAGAGGTAAACTCAAGGAGGAGGCTGTTGTCTTCACTGCTCCCACCCCAGTCTTGATCGACAAAATCTTTGTCTTCTTTCACAATCCTTTCTTGTCCTCAAGCTACCTCCCTTTTGACCTGGGAAATGGGTCGAAATGAAACTCACCAGCTGCAACAGTTCATACAGCTTCTCACTTAACAGTCCAAAGACCTTATCATTGGCAAATGCCTGAAAAGAATGGAGAAAGAAGAATGTACTGCATTAGGTTCCCGTGAAAACAGAAACACACACACACACACACTCAAAGCAAGCTACAAAAACTTGATATGTAAAGTACAATCTGCTTCTTCCCTTTATTTGCCTTTAAGGTTTTTTAAAAAAAACTTCAATCCTTTGCCGTTATTCGAATTAGCTGCAATCTCGGAAGCTACAATTCTTCTTTCCTTGAAAGATCTTCAGTTTAAGCACAACAAAACTTATTGTAAAAAGCTTCATGTGCACTGAGGCTTGGAAAAGCAAGGTCTTACTGCCTCATAATCCTGAAATCCAGCAAAAAATGGAATAGGGACTAGAGGAGACCTCCCACTTACTTCTTTATAACCCTGCAGGTAAGAGACAGTCTGTAAGAAGTGATGGCGGAGGTTAAGGTCCTGGGGAATTTTTCCAAAGCAGAGGATAGCTGGTTGGGTTAAATTCACCATTAACCTAGGAAAATAAAGAACCTTTGTCAATGATTGTAACATAAAGCCAATTTAATCGTGTTGTCATTAAACCGCTTCAGTATTAAAACTCTTCACAAATATCTTAAAGCTATACTAATTTCCCACTGACAAAATTAAAGCAATGAATACATTTCTACACTGATATATTACATAGTCCTTAGCTAATTCATTGGAGTGGCTTCCTCAGTATTTCATTTTTTGTAAGTATTTTTCAGCAGTGAATTCCTATATTAGACACAGTTCCAGTTCAGGATTTGGTTCAGTTTTAAATTTAAGTGGATAAAGGCTTAATCCAGACTGGGATCACCATGTGTGACAAACATGGGATTTAAAAATAATCTGGAGATTCTTTCTTTAAACCTATAATATATTGGCAGGGTAAAGGGTTTAATTTTCTAAATAGGCCAGACTTCTTATTTTTCATTCTAACGTCCAATCTAGATTGCCTTCACCTCCAGAGATAATAAAAATTGGTATGGCAGCTGCATTGTACGCATTTTAAAATTTGGTTCTTTAAAGGATATTAGTTCCTCCTCCCAGCACAATTAAAGTAGTCTCCCTCTATAGCTATGCCATATCCTGGTCTGGATTTAGATTAATGTATAATTGGTTTTAATCAAAAACAAGAGGAGATGAGATGCCACCATATTCTGCTGAAAAATGGATCTGTTTAGCTTTGTTGATTCTGTGAGGGCTAAAATAAGAAGAATGAACTGGTTTTATTCAGGACATCTTTTCCAAACTGCCTATCCTCCTGGTGTGTAGACTTCAATTCCCAGAATCCTCAGCAATGGGCTGGGGATACAACAGATTATTTGGGACTATATTAAGATTTAGCTAAAATTCTCAGTCATATGATATATTTCAGAAATACACACATTATTCAAACTGACTGTATTTAGATATTAAACAAAACTGCTAGAGCATAGAGAACCATCAATCTCATTTATATCTGGAGCCCTCAATTGTTTCAGACTAAAATTATCATAATCTCTTGCCACTGATCAGAGAGTTTGGCCTTTTGGGACAAGAGAAAACCATGGAATGGATTGTTCCCTGATCTCTGTAATGCACACTCCTTCATTGCTATCTGCTACTGATATTCTTCATACTTAAAACCTATAACCAATAATCTTTCCTCTGACTTTCTTTCATCCTGCCATTCCTACCTGATGACAGCATCAAACAGCTGTTTATCTTGGGGGTATTGGATGATAATAGGGATGAGGTCATTTTGCAGAATCTGAGCTGCTCCCAGCTGTTGCCGAATATCTCGGGTCTCATCTTCATGGCGCAGATAGCGGATTAAATCTTTCACACTCTCTGGAGGAATTCAAGACCAGTAGAAGAGAACAATTCAAATGGGTACAAAGCTAGAGCTCACAGAATTGCTATCCCAGGATACATATTAGTTATATCATATACTATAGAAGGAATGGACAAGTGGCTATGCTATCGAACTACAACTCCCATCATAGCAGGACTGATGAGAGTTAAGAGTTATAATATCTGAAAGACAACATATTATTTAAATGATAGAGTTGTGGGACTAGGGAATTGAACCATTTTGGGTATCCTGGAGCCCACCAAATAAGGATGACGGGAAGATATTTCCTAATTTTTTCAAAACTAAAACAGAAAGTGCCTTTACAGAACACAAATGTTTCCTACTTCATGATTTAGTCGCCTCCATCTAACAATCAATAGCTTGAGACCCGTACACATCCTCCAATATATACCTCGCAGTCTTGATCTCTTACCTATACAGTCTGGTTCTTTATGGTAGGTGTCCCCTTCTAAGAATCCAAGGGCACTGCAAGTTGCTAGGAGTTCACAATTCATCATGTACAAGTCCATAAATCTCAGACTAAGAAAAAGAACAGAGCCTGCAGAGAACAGCGAGAGTTTTAGCTGTGCAGTTGAATATTCATAAAGCAAGGGAATAACTTGATGAAACAATGAGTACTTGCTCAATATCTACCACAGAAGCCTGCAAAAATCCAAAGAGGTTGTAATGTTAGAGTTTTTAATTAAAGTCAAGGTTTTCTAGGATTTTACATGGGCCTATCCATTGTTGGTGTTTTACATTCCACATCTGGCTTTAAAAGAAATGAGGGAGGGCTAAGCAAACTATCTAGCCTTTTAACTGTTTCTTTCTTAAATTAAAATTATTTCATAAGAAAGCTTTAAAATGCCTTGGATGGGGCTGCAATAAGCTAGTCTGTTCCCCCTGTTCATGGACTGCAGACATGATTAAAGTTACTACTGTTGAAAGAAATGTCCTTCTGGGTTCGGCTCCAAGTGGGGAAAAAGACACTGGAGACATGGAGGCTGCTTGGAAAGATGGTTTAATGGTGGGCCACATGGCTTGAGTCCTGAACAGAAAAGGTGATCACATGCTTCAATGTTGAGTGGAGAAGAACAGAAGAAAAAGGGCTGAGATGCTGAAAGTCCCTGGTTTTATGCCTTCTCTGGCCTTCGATCTTGAGCTTGTATTCTGATTGGTTGTCAGACTCCCATGGGGCCATGCAGGGGCAACTCTTTAGGCTGTGTTTTGAATCCAGGTTTGGTTGAGTTCTCAGATGCCATGTGGTGAGTGAGTAAAGGCTGATCGTGCCTTAATCCCATCACCTTGGAGCTGAAGGGGAGAACTCTTTATTATGTAAAGGGACTGGCTTGGGCATCTTAATGGCGTATTGACAAAGGGGGATGGGCAGAAAACTGTAGGGAGCTACTCTATCTTTAAAACATGTTTCTTCCTTTTCCACATCCAGGGAAATATTCTGCCTTTTCAATATTTCCTAGGATATTTCATTTTTCTGGGAGAGGGCGGGGTGATAACTTCTTACACTACCATATACACATATGTGCAAATAAAGCAAGTTCATAAAAGAAGTTTGAGGTATCTGAAACACACATGAGACCTTGAAGGAACAATATTCACTTCGGGTAGAAATCCTAATTTACAATTAAAACACAGTATCACTTAAACCAGAATATCGTAAAATAAACCAGCTTCTTTTATGTCTCTATGTATAATCCAGTTTCCAAATTGTTATAGAGGCAAACAGCAATGTGAGATGTATCATATTATTCTATAGGTCTACACTGACATTCTTACCTGAATTTATCCAAGCACATGTGTATGCTTATTTTTGATTCTAGCAATTAACTTCAAAATCAAGTCCCACTAAAATTAACCTTTAAATATGCTAAATACTGTATATGTAGAATTGTACAAAATGTGTGAATTTTCTGGAAATAAGTATACTGTTTTAAGGCAAAGACCTAGAAACTTAAATCAATTGAACACAGGAGAAAATCAGGACCCATTGGATTGATCCAATTTGGTCCCGTATCGTCCTCCCTGCCAAAAGACGTTATTCACAACAAACCTTCCCATTCAAGAGACATAATACATGAAATGCAGCGATAAAGAGCCCTACAATTTTTGTAGGGCTCTTCAATAATTTGGTTTGATTTCATTAGTGACCATAGAAGTGTGTTAGAACAGGAAGGTTAATGCATGTCTCTAATTTTTGAAAGCAGCAGCCCCATGTTCCCTCTGATGCTATAACATGACCAAGGAACAAATGCAGCTAGTTTTAAAAGCTGCAAAGTGTTATTATCTTTGTGCCCCTAAATCCTCAGAATTATATTTTGGAATCCAACCCCAAAGCACCACATAGCTCTGCAGTTTTACAATCATATTAACGCAGAGCAAATCAGATAAAAACTTAAACATGTACTAATTCATTAAATGCGCCACTGGCTATTTGATAAACAAGATGAAACCCCTTCTTTGCACTCTTTACAGATAGTTCATACTTTCTGTCCACTTATTGTCCTAAAAATTAATTATGTGCCAGATACAACATACTAATACTTCAAGCCCCCTTGCAAGTGACAATTATCTCAGAAGGGAGCTACTGGGTTTATATAATACATCAAACTAGAAATGAAAGATTTGCCTACATATAGTTGGTACATAAACACATATAGTTGGTCTATGATTCAGTGTATCATGTGAACACAGAAAACTATAGGTAAGAAAGACTTTAGAACTCAGTCAATATATTTGCTTTTTTCCCAAAAGAAATTGTCCCTCCTAGTCTGTGGATAGAAAAGTACTTACTTTCTCCTAACAGAAAGAAATAAATAAGCAAAATCTCTCCACTTGCAAAGATAAAGGTTGGTTATCAAGCACAACAAAACATGAGGACTATCAGCTCAGACCCCCATCAGTTTAGTAAAAACATGTCTAGGACTAAGGAAATCCTGTTTCAAGTCGACTTTCAACCTCGGATGTTTATTATTGCAATTACAAATCAAAATAACAGTCTCAGCCACTGGAGATTTAGGACCATCATTCTTTCAGTATAGCCTTTTTCTTAAAGCTGCTGTTATGGGGGGAAAATTGGAGGAGGAAATGCAATATACATCACCCCCTTCTCCTGGAGAAAAACAGGATATAAATCTAACAAACAAATAATAAACATACTAAAACAGATATCACCTGCAGTATCCTAACCCCCGTGAACCTGGCACTCTGGCTGCAACAAAGCACCACTCCTCCTGTTCATAGATTCTTTAATGAGCAAAATAAAAGGAAATCAACAAACTAGTTTTCTATACTGATTACAAATTACCTGAGCTTGTACAAATAATAACTAGGCATATATACGTATTTACGTTCTATGTCAAGCTGCTCAGCCTCGATCCCAAACCAGACTGAAATTTACGGCAACCCACAATTTAAAGAAGATTGCAAGACAGCAAATCATTATTGAGGGCTAAAAATCATAAGTAGTAGACTTTTCCCCATCAACTCCAGATAAATCACGGCACAACTTATTTACCAGCCAAATCTCCCTCCTGTGACTTTCATGCACACAAACTCCTCAGGTAAGGTATGGCGGTAATCCTTCCAAACTTCCAGAGGCTATGCAAGAGAGGCAGCCAAACAGACAGACCACTCGGGACAAGAAGTCTGACTGCATCTAGCAAAACCCCGACTCCTTAAAAAAGGCTGTGAGGAGAGGGGGAGGAAGGGGGATTACTTGTTATCTCCACCCACGTTTGACAAGGCAATTCACTATTTCCCACATCTTAGCTCCTGCTTTGTTCACACTGCTCTCAAGACAACAGCATAACCTGGTTTACATAACTGGTCCACTTACCCAGCCTGCTATAGGGATCTAACCTACTTTCCAACAATCTTGGAGGTAGTGATAACCAAGGTCACAAATGTTGGGACTATGGTAAATGCGTAGATATACTGCAGAGGGACTTGTTAGAAATACATGAACATTTGGAAGATGAGATAATATTAAGAGGTTGAATTGGGAGACCAAACTCACCAAATAATTTTGGGCCACTCATACTTTCTCAATAGAAACCCCCAGATAATCATTGTGGAAATAAAATTAGGAAAGTACAGGCAAGGCTCAGCTTAACAGACATTTGTTTAGCGGCTGTTCAGTTACATCACTGAAGAAAGTAACGTACAACTAGTACTTGCACTTAAAACTGTCACAGCATCCCCATAGCCATATGATCAAAATTCATGTGCTTGGCAACAAGCACGTGTTTAGGGTAGTTCCAATGTCTAGGAGTCCTTTAATTGTCATTGGCAACCTTCACAGCTGGCTTCCGACAAGCAAAGTCAATGGGGGGGGGGGGGACAAGATTCACCTAATGACATGATTCACTTAACAACTGCACTGATTCACTTAACAACTGTGACAAAAAAGTACTGGCAGAAAGCAACAACCATCTTGCCCAGCAACAGAAATTCTGGTTCCAATTGTAGTCATAAGTGAAGGACTACTTGTATTAGGGTTGCATACCCCTTAGAAAATAATTCGGAATACAGACTCCAGAGAAGGCAGGAGCAGTAGTGTTTTTGACCATAGTCATGCGGTTGCTTTAAAGAGTTGCAGAATATACTACAATGCAGAAGTGGAACCGCCTACTGCTTTGACATCATCTCCTAAAACCCGTCTACCATAGTCACAATCACCAAGAGGTCCATGAAACTCAACAGCACTGCATTTTTCTTGACAAAAATGCAATCTACTGGTATAATCACCTTGGTTTCAATATTTAATTGACAGGCTTTCAAGATTCTGTTATCATGCCCTACAACAATATAATAGCACTCCTGAAATCCCAGCAGCGTTCTGACCTGTCCTATCTCAAAGAATTGACAAATCCAATTTAGCTAGGGTACCAATTAAACCGGGAAGACTCTCTCAGAGGAGACATTTCATAGAACTGTTCTCTCTCTCTCAATTTGGGTATTCAAAAACATCAATTTTCTTCTGCTTTAATCATTCTTCAGTATATGACTTGTGAGCTTTGGATCATTGTCTTGCTGCCTGAGCCACTTTCTCTAGAGGTTCAGTTCATGGACAGATAGCCTGTTATTTCCCTGTAGAATTTGCTGATGCAATTCAGAATTCATAGTTCCATTAACAAGAGCAAGCTGTCCCGGTCCAGAGGCAGCACAGCAGATCCAAACTAGGCTATTGCCAAACTACATTTCATAGATAGTATGTTCTTGGAATGCAGTGTTTGCCTTTTGCATAATATTTTTCATTCAAACCAAAAAGTTTCATCCATCCATCCACAGAACATTCTTCCAATAGCTTCCTGGCTTATCCAAATAGGCTTTCACAATGTGTACACATGCAGCAATGCTCTTTTTAGAAAGTGTGGCTTTCCCCTTGTAACTCTGTCATCTGTTCAGTGTTCTGAGGGTGATCTCAGGACATTTGCCAACACAGGATAAGTATTTAGTTTCTTATATATTACCTTGGAGTTCTTTGAGAGCTCCCAAAATGTTATACACCTTGCTCTTGGTATAATGTTGTATGAATGGCTACTCCTAGGAGGGCAACAATGATGTTTCATTTATACACAATTTGCGTAACACTGGACTGCTTAGAAATAATTTTATAACCTTTCCCAGCCTATATTAACAACTATTTTAGAGATCCTCAGAAATCTCCTTTATTCAAGCCATGACACACTTCCACATCAGTGGTGGGTTGCAAGCGGTATGCCCCGATATGGGTGTACCGGGGTGTGCCCAGAGCACCGGATACTGTTCCGGTACGGTGCTCTGGAGGGCCTGCCCATCCTCCCAATCTCCTTACCGGTCTTTTAAGTCTTTGGCGCTTCCGCACACACGCACGGCACATACAGCGCCTGCGCGATGCTCCACCGAGCAGCTGGAGCGTCACAGAGGCTTGCGGAAGCAGTAAAATGGACGCCGCCGGTTGGAGCGGGATCCGGAACCCACCACTGTTCTACATATATGCATTTGTGAAGATCACAGATGTGATACTGAATATTCAAGAGTCTATTCTTTAAATAAGGCAGGCCTACAGCATTCACATCTGAGTATATCATCCCATTGATTAAAACACCTGACTCCATTTTCTCCTCAATGAATTGATAATCCTAGAGGTTCACATATTTTTGCCATATACAAATAGGTTGCTTTGGATCATTTTGTTCAAGGAATAAATGAACAAGTATAATGTTTTGGCTCAATTGTTTGATTGGGTTTTTCTTAACCTAGTTCTGTGGAGAAGAACTAGGTTATCACGTTTTAGGTCCTATTAACTGGCATGTATTTATGACAGCTGCAGCATTCTGGAGTCAAGGAATGCCATTTACAACTTTCCCAGGAGGCTTCCAACAATCAAAATCAACCGGGAGAAATCAGATTTCCTTAACTGTGTGATTCACTTAACAACTTTGTGATTTATATAATGACTGCAACAAAAAAGTTCATAAAATTGGGTTCAACCCACATAACAACTGCATCACTTAAGGACAGACATTTGGTCCCAATTGTTGTTGTAAGTCTGCCTGCACTTCTTTCCCACATTTAAAAATAAAATTAAAAACATAAGTCACATTCCAACTCACGTTTCATATTTGGAGGGAAGAAAGTTGGGAAAGATTGATAGAACGTATTGACTAATTGCAAACCACCCCAAAAACTGGCTAATAATGGTTAGTTGGTTAGTTCTCCCTCACTACGAAAAAAAAATCACCTTGCTTTAGAATATTGTATAGTACTTGAGAGACCGCCTACTGCCAATCACCTCCACGCGACCAATTAGATCCCATAGATTAGGCCTCCTCCGAGTTCCATCTGCCGGTCAATGCCGACTGGCAACTACGCAGAGGAGAGCCTTCTCGGTGGCAGCTCCGACCCTATGGAACGATCTCCCCGTGGAGATTCGTACCCTCACCACCCTCCAGACTTTCCGCACAGCGCTTAAAATCTGGCTATCCCGTCAGGCCTGGGGCTAAAGACTGTAACCCACCCGAATGGTATGAATGTTGTGCTTTTAATTATGTACTGTTTTACGTGTTAAATGTTTGTTTCCCCCCCCCCCCCCTTCGAGTTGTAAGCCGCCCTGAGTCCCCCCAGGGAAAAGGGCGGCATATAAATAAACTCTCAATCTCAATCTCTCAATATTGTTTTTAAGATCATCCAGAAACTGTAGTTGTATGGTGATTCAAACATTATACAAAAGATTAAAAGCAACAAGTAAACAACATCAATTTAAAGTAATACCTCAACTTAGAAGAAAGAGATAACTAATAGGAGAACAATTAAGAAAAGCCGAGATGTTTTAAAAAGGCATTGTGTAAATGCTTAAAAACATCTGAACCCTTATTTTTCCTTCCCTGGCAGGTACGGAAAGCGAAAACCATAATGAAAATGCTTTTAAGCAGTAATTGGCCTCAATCGCAACAATACAGCTGCATTGATCCATGACTCTCCTGTGAGCCCCCAAGTGTTCAGGAAGGACAACAATTCATGTGATGTGCAGGAGGTTGAAACCCAGTTCCATTCAAGCCTCTGAGAAAAAGAGCTCCTCTGGAAATGAATGAGATAGGCAAGAGCCTATCAGAAGACGTAGGACTGAGTTACACAACAAACCTCATTCTCCATCGAACACCTCAATGCTCTGCACTAACAATGCCAGAAAATTTTTTTAAAAAAAAAATGGGTCAAGAAAGAAGCCCTCCTTACCATACTTCCAGAATGACATCAGGTCTTTGAAGAGACATGCAAAGCTCAACGGAATTTACAAAGTGCTAAAAAAATGTTTTATTGGTCCAAATTTGACCAGGTACAACAAACTCACAAAGCCTGGATATTGGTCATTTACGCAGTTCTTTATTTTGATTTAATGGATCATTTCCCAGGAAAGGAGTATCCACAAAACCTAATTTATATTTTACATAATTTACATCATTTGTTTAATTATATTTCATATTTTATGTATTTTGCATCAATTATGTAATTATACATGTGACTAATAGTCAAATGACATAAATTGTAGCAACTATTTTGTTATTTCAAAATAGTTCACAATTCAAACGCACTGATGATGTCTCCTCGAATGGTGACGAAACATGTGCAGAGCTCAAACCAACAGCCTTAACTATTTTGTTGTTTTGGGATTAAGTCGGAAATAAAATTGTATCCATTGCGTGTGAATGGATATGAGTGTATGGATCTGAGGACATGTATATTTTCTACCATCACCCACCATTTTTATTTGTGCAAATCAAATTCTAAAATAAGGGATTAAATTCAAAATGTTTCTCTATTTATAAGATATACAAATGCGCACACACATACACACAAAGCAAGAAACCTATTTTATATGTACTAATTATGTGAATAAAATAAATAAATAAATAAATAAACAAACAAACAACATACTTTTAGATCCTTTGAATTTTTAAATCTTACAAATAATATTTTGGCATAGGTACCACATATCATGGTTTCAGCACAGAACTCTTAATATTGTAAATACTAAATACTGTAAATTGCAATGGTATCTAGAAAGTAAAATGAATCTTATGAAGATGTTCTAAATAATTACAGTTTAGCTAATCCTCATGCAGAATTCTCAAAATAAGCTACAAGTGAATATGTCCACAGACCTCCCCAAGACAAATAGTTAACTTTATGACTGGGTGATTTCAATCACTGCCAAACACATCATATGACCTTGTCGCCAAGGTATATAAGATTGGATACTAATACCTTTATTCTGACATTGGATATGGTCGGAATCAAAAATATTTTTCCTGCCGCAAAAAAAGATTGGTCCCTCTGCCTATTTCAAATCCAGAGTTAAAACTCAATTCTATTTTTAAATGTGGGGTATTATTATATCTCAAATGTTTAGATATGAGGTGATTCCACATATCAAAATAGTCAGAACTTCTAGTCAAATACTCCTGTTCTATCAGTTATGATTCAGCAATCTTTTCAAATGTTGATTGCCTAAAAACCAAATGATAGTTAATTTACTTATAATTACATGTACATAAGCACCACTTAGCCATTTTTATGTCATTATGTTCTACAATATTCTTGTGATGCTGAATATTTAAAAACTAAATTGATTCCAGTTTATCTACTAGTAGTCTCAAGTAGCCTAATTTCAAGGACATTTAAACTAACAAGAGTTTGGTTTCTCTCAGATTATCACTGACAATACAGGTCAAAAAAATGTACTTAGAAACCAGGAATCAATTAATCTGACCTAACCTCTTTTGACAATGTAAAATTTGATTTGCAAAACTGATTAGCCAGCATAAATTGTGCTAAGCCTTTCAAATACAGAGTTTTTTCTGCTTTCATGCTGTGTAAAGAATCAAGCAAGCAGAGTATTCTGTAGTGTAGTCTTCTGCTGACATTCTAAAAAGATAGCTGTATTAGTCTCTATTTTTATCAAAAAGAAAGAGTTATGTGGATCTAGATTTTCTGGGCTAGATTATACTTCCCAAAAAAGCTTGAATTAAATGTGAATATGTGACACATGCATATTTTTCAAGATGTGAAAAGTATATGCAGAGAGATCTGGGGAGATTGCAATACAGGATACAGTACTGTAATGACATAATGGTGATTTAGATGTACTTTTATTGATGAATGATACTTATTTGTCCCTACTGAAGATACAGGGAGTGTGGAAAGAATTGAATCTCTTAATGAGTTTTACTTTAGCTCTTTTTTGTTGGAGCCTTTGTTCTAAAATTGACACCAGAAGGTCGATGAAAGAAAGAGTTGTATCTTTTAAAAATATTGATGTATTTCCTTGCAGTCTATTCAAAAAAGACACAAAACTATAAATATGTCTGCTAAACAATTCAGTGTGATATATGCCATCATAACAAAAAGTACCTTCCTCTAAAATCCTGTGATCATGTATGAATTTTAAAAAAATTGGGAACTGGCATAGTGTCAACTTCCATCACCATCATTGTTGAGATTATCTCTTTGTCAACATGATGGCATCTTACCTGTGTTCATTAATTTCATTTCATCTATTGAGCTTGACTTTCCCTCCACCATGTTAATATTTTATTTCTATGACAGAATACTGCTGAACATCAACTTTTCTGCCTTTTATAAGAGGGGAATGCAGGATGATTTAAATTTACTACTCCCTGCAATCCAAAACTCTTAGCAGTAAAGCAATAAAAGATGAAAAAAAACAGTAAAAATTTGAAAGTACATATTTATAAAATATGAAGACTATAGCAAAGTCAGCCTAAGTGCCATGAATCACTCCAGGGCTTCTAGAGCAGCCCTGTTTTCAATAGTTTCCAAAAGGCCAAAACTATGTCAACTTTAGTTCGTGTGAGAAGCTGTTTCAAAGTAAAAGTGCTGCCAGCTTAGGCAATTAGTCAATAAGTTCTATCAATCTTTCCCAACTTTCCTCCCTCCAAATATGAAACGTGAGTTGGAATGTGACTTATGTTTTTAATTTTGTTTTTAAATGTGGGAAAGAAGTGCAGGCAGACTTACAACAACAATTGGGACCAAATATCTGTCCTTAAGTGATGCAGTTGTTATGTGTGTTGAACCCAAGTTTATGAACTTTTTTGCTGCAGTCATTATATAAATCACATAGTTGTTAAGTGAATCACACAGTTAAGGAAATCTGATTTCTCCCGGTTGATTTTGATTGTTGGAAGCCTCCTGGGAAAGTTGTAAATGGCATTCCTTGACTCTAGAATGCTGCAGCTGTCATAAATACATTCCAAGAAAACACCAAGGCTCTTGGCAGCTGATAAAACACTGGAGAAGAGAGCAGCAAATTCTTGTCATCTTGCTGACAAGAAAAGTGCAATGTTAAGATCCATTAGATCAGCGGTCACGAACTGGTGGTCCGTGAGAAAATTTTGGTGGTCAGCAGAAAAATTATTTGCATTTTTATATTGCACTAAATACTATTTATCTTTTTAAAAAATTCATGAGTGGTACGAGGGATTTAAAATTAT
The DNA here is from genome assembly GCF_051295495.1 of Thamnophis sirtalis. NCBI lineage: Eukaryota > Metazoa > Chordata > Lepidosauria > Squamata > Natricidae > Thamnophis > Thamnophis sirtalis. Next base: position 150,353,887 of record NW_028261383.1, on the reverse strand, counting down.
TCAGTGATCCCCGAGGTCCAAAAGGTTGATGACCCCTGCATTTGATCATTAAGCTCAAGTTCCACCTGAGGTTCTTATTGCAGTGGCTTATTGTGTAGCTTTGCTTGAAGATGCAAAGTGAAGGAAGGATTGTTTGTGTGGCCCTTGGTAATGGTTTGAGTTTGAGTTTCATTTTATTTATATGCCGCCCTATTCCCTACGGGACTCAGGGCGGCACACAAACCCGAAGGAGGGAAGGGAAAAACACAAAAACTACAAAGTACAGGGCTTTTAAAAAACAACCAACAGCCACACGATTCGAGAGGGGAAGGGAACTCATCAACCCCAGGCCTGCCAACACAGCCAGGTTTTTCGGAAGGCCTGGAGAGAGGTGAGGGTCCGAATCTCTGCGGGGAGTTCGTTCCAAAGGGCCGGAGCTGCCACAGAGAAGGCCCTCCCCCGGGTAGTAGCCAGATGACATTGGCTGGTAGACGGAACCCGGAGGAGGCCTACTCTGTGTGATCTAATGGGTCTTTGGGAGGTAATTGGCAGCAGGCGGTCTCTCAAGTACCCAGGTCCAATACCATGAAGGGCTTTATAAGTGACGACTAGCACCTTGAAGCGTATCCGGAGACCAATCGGTAACCAGTGCAGCTCGCGGAGGATAGGTGTAACGTGGGTGTACCGAGGTGCACCCACAATCGCTCGTGCGGCTGCATTCTGGATGAGCTGAAGTCTCCGAATGCTCTTCAAGGGCTGCCCCATGTAGAGCGCATTGCAGTAGTCCAGTCTTGAGGTCACAAGGGCATGAGTGACTGTTGCGAGTGCCTCCCGGTCTAGGTAGGGACGCAATTAGTGCACCAGGCGAACCTGGGCAAATGCCCCCCTGGTCACAGCCGACAAATGATGTTTTAAGGTCAGCTGTGGGTCCAAGAGGACTCCCAAATTGCGAACCCTGTCTGAGGGGCGTAAAATTTCACCCCCCAGCCTGAGTGATGGAGTACTAGCCAAATTTTTGGGAGGAAAACACAACAGCCACTCGGTCTTGTCTGGATTGAGTGCAAGCTTGTTAACTCCCATCCAGACCCTAATGGTGCCATTAATGAACTGCTATTACTATTTGAATGTTAGGGACAGATTTCTAACCACCTTCCTGTAACTTAAAAGTTGATTATCTTGTGTCCTGGAATGATAGTGAATCATATTACATCATGTGTAATACCCTTACAAGTCCTATACTTAGAGGTTAATACAACATGCTACTGGGTTTTATAGTCTATATATACTTTATATACTTTATTTAGTATAATGGCTCAGTACAAACAACCCAGCAAGCCAAAATAAACCAATCTAAATTATGAAACCCTAATTATGGGGAGACTGGGTATATAATAGTGGTATTAGTTATACTTTCTTCCAAAAGACTATACCATTTTAACTGAAACTATCTGTGCACATGGAATACACAGACTTATGAATGCCAGGGGTAGGATACAACGGCAAAAAATATTCCCAGTCATAATCAGAAGTCTGAGCTCTAAATAATATAATCCAAAGGTTTTATGAATTGAAAATATATATTTAGATTGCCAATGTGGAACGGCAATAGATAGCATCTACAAACAATTTATCTGATATCTTTTATATATTCTTTTTTAATTTTTAACCTTTTAACTGAATATCAGGAATATAAAAGTTATTTTTCATTCAGTTATTATGTTTAATCATAATAATGAAATGCGAAGTCAGCAGCATTCAAAGGAGTGAAATGGCAGGTGTTGTTTTGAATTTGAGAATTCAAATAGTAGCAGCCTATGAGGGATAAAATATGCCAATGCTATTTTTTTAATTTTTTGCCCGTTTAACAGCCCTCAAATATTTATTATTGGATATATAAGACAAGCATAAAATGATGCTTGTGAATCATATTCCATAGTCTTGACCACAATGGACATACTAAAATGCTTGTTATATATGCTTCTAAAGACATACAATAGCTATTAATACAATTAATACAAGAAAGCCACATTTCTTCTATTTAAAAATATGTCTAGACCCTTTAAAACTAAAAACTGGGGCAATAGCTGTATTTTAATAAATATTACTTGAAAACATACGGGAATCTACTTCCTTCAATAATACACCATTGAAATTCATTCAGCTGATACTGTTAACTATTATTAGCAATTGCACACTTGTTAAAACCAAAAGTCACGTTTTGGCATGTCATTGTATTCTTTTTCTTAGTTAACTTACTTAACATGCAATTCCAGTTACACTAACCCAACAATATTTTCGGGGTGGAGTAAATGTGATAAACAGGTAGCATCATAAACAAAAAAACATTAAAAATGGTGTATGAATTATAAACAATAATTCATACAAGAATAACAAAATGTGATTATCCTTATCACAGAATCCCCTTGAATATAGTGCATTGAATGGAAAATCTAATTTCCTGTCTTGAGTCAGTCTACTATTACAGTTATGGTTGTGTTTACTACTATTAAAGACATCTTCCTGGATTCTGCAAGAGAAAAGACTGTAGAAAAGACCCCAAGAAACTGTAGAATCAAAACACAGAAGATGGGGTTCCTATGTCCCTCAAACTTAAAAAGCAGAACAGCAGGCAATGATCTAAAGCTAAGAGGCAGAAAGTACCCTCTTCCCAGGAAATTCCAGTAAGGCCCCCCTCCCCCATTGAGTCCCATCTTTCCATCACTCTGATATTTGAACTGCTTTGACATATGAAGGAGCACCAGCAAAGTGGCATCCTACAAACTTTCGGCAGTAGGTCATATACACTGTATAAAGAGAAAAGTTCCCAGAAAATGGGCTCCAACACAAGTCTGGGAGCTCAGAAAACTAAACCTCTGGTCCTGGTAACCGACTAGGTTGGATTATCCCAGACATCATTTGTTTAAAGGGTACAATTTTGTCCCTCATGAGGCTAACTCGAATCCCTTCCTTTTAATTGAGTTTAAGCAATCTACTTGGACAAGATTTACTGTTGCAAGCATCAGAGATGAACATAATCATTCTACTATGCTAAACAATGGTTGTTAATTACCCAGAATTATAAAGTCTAGTTGTACTTGCCAGGGTCACACAACACACTGAACTATAAACCCGTTTTAAGTACAGCAGCCACTACCGTCCTACTGGAATTATATTAATATTTTTCAACAACACAAATCCAACTCTTAATTGATCTAAATCAGAAGTAGGAACCCACTTCATACTTTTATTACAGGTGTCCTGAATGCTTTATTTCAGCTTTCCCTTAGCAGCCCAAATCTGTCTGATTTGATCCCAGAGAATTCTGTGGCTGCATTTGCATATGTCAAGTTCGCCTAGAGGTACCCATGGTTTACTCTAGCCAGTTTCTCAGAACTTTTAACAACTAGAACTGGGTGCATACCATATGCCAGCAGATTTAAGAGCTGCTTGGCTAACCAGTGTTTTGTGACACACCCAAGATGGTTTAGAGCAGTGGTCACCAACTGGTGGTCCGTGAGAAAATTATTTTGGTGGTCCGCAGAAAAATTGTTTGCATTTTTATATTCCACTATATATTATTTATCATTTTAAAAAATCATATTAGTGGTTCGTGGGATTTAAAATTATGAATTTAGTGGTCCCTGAGATCCGAAAAGGTAGGTGACCCCTGATTTAGAGTACTTCTGAATACTCTGTAAATATAGAGGCAGAGGACTACCTCATCCCCAGTCGCCTTTTGAAGGAAAAAAGCACATTTGAGACAATTGTGATCTGGATAATTGAGAAGCTCCACACAGTCCACCCCCCCCCCAAATAAATATAATTCGCATGTCATAATTGTCATCAAACTACCAGCCCAAACCAATCCTGAACATATTTGAGCCTTACCAAAAGAATTTATCTTTCAGGAAAGGATTGCAAAGCTAATTCAATCGGAAATTAAGCTGCACAGAAGTCATTAACTAACACTCGTTTCCTAATAAATGGCCGCTGAACGGGAGGGCACAGAATCCAATGGGACATATATTATTCCGGAGAGAAGAAGCCCCATTAGGGCTTTCTCTCCAATAATCGCTGCACCTCACCGCCCGATGCACAGATATCTACCCAACTTACCAGGCCCTCCATTTGTGCTTTTAGGTCCTGCTTTCGCTGCAGCGGGAGAAGCAGCTGGATCCCGACGTCCTTCACCGCAGTTCCCGCCTCCTAAACTTGAAATGGCGCTAAAAATGCTCGGTAGCTCTTTTAAAGGGTCGATGCCGACAAAGGAACTCGATCACAAATTGCTCATTGCTGAGACAAGCCCATCAAAATAAACCCCGTTCCTTGCCCGGGAAGATCATTTAAGGCAGCGGTGTCCAAACTTGGGAACTTTTAAGACTTGTGGACTTCAATGCTGGCTGGGGAATTCTGGGAGTTGAAGTCCACAAGTTTTAAAAGTTCCCAAGTTTGGGCTAGTTTAAGGCTTTGCAGGTACACCTGTTACTGCCTGGCTGTGCTGACACGCCAAGCCTTGCTAAATAAATCACAATTCGCAATTGTCACGCTGCCCATATTAAACCAAATTTTATAAAGCAGAATAACTAAATCGCAAGCAGAATTGCGGCATGAAGTATTTATTAGGTTCAAGATACAAAGCGTCCTAAGAATCCAGGGAATTGAAATAATTCCCCTGTGATATTTTTTTTGCCCATCCGAATCATTCTTCTGATGATTCACCCACGTCGTGACAGTTTTTAGCTGCACGTTTCGGATTGTGGTTGCAATCCTTGATGCCTTTATATAAAAATGCGGCAAAAACGACTGCCCTATTGCTCATGGGATCATTTTTTTTCACCCCACGTTTCCACTTCGGCAGTGGCATCGCCCTTTTAAATGAGAGCTCCCTTCAGCGGATCAATGGGTGGAGCCAAACTAAGACCGGGAAGTTCATATATGCATACAGTATGCCAAGCAGTGAAGCCTCTCCCCGCCGGTTCTTGTATTACAGTGCTTGCTTCTTTTGCATATTGTATTACACAGTAGGTGCTTATTTAGCGTATTGCAATCCTTGCTTATTTTCTATACTAGCAAACTATCAGTCAGAGAAGAGCGACCAAAATGATCAAAGGAAGAACAGGATGCAGGATTTGGGCTTGGCTAGTCTGGAGAAAAGAAGGACTGGGGGGGCGGGGGGGGGGGATTCCATTATTTGATGGGCTGCCACAAAGAAGGGGAAGGGTGAAATTATTCTCCAAAGCACCAAAGGGCAGGACAAGAAACAGTGGTTGGAATCTAATCAAAGAAAGAAGCAACACGGAATTAAGGAGAAACTTCCTAACAATGAGAACAATTAATCAGTGGAACAGCTTGCCTCCAGAAATCGTGGGTGTTCCATCACTGGATGTTTTAAAGGCGAGACTAGGCTCTAGTCTCTTCTTAAAAACATCCAGTGATGGAGCACCCACGATTTCTGGAGGCAAGTTGTTCCACTAAGTTCTCCTGCTTCAGCAGGGGCCCAGACTGGAGGACTTCCAAGGTCCCTTCCAGCTTTATTCTAATTTGTTGAGATAGGTCAAAGTCATTGGAAACAGGTGCAGATTACTAACAACAGTTTAAGGTACTAGAAGTATGAATGCCTTCTAATCCTATTGAATCATCATAAATGTATGCTAAACCCAATTGGTGCAATGTTGTAACTTGAAAGAGGGCAACGCTTGTTGGGAGGACAAAGAAATGTATGGCAAGAGGCAGAATCTTAAAAAGGCATTTGTTCACCCTCTCTTCTAGAAGCCGTTAACTAGATTTAACCATACTGGAAAACTTTCACCCAGTATCTAACATTCACTTTTTAAGGAAGGTTATTGAGAAAGTGATCATGCGATAGCTTCAGAAGATTCTGACTAAAACAGATTTTCTGGCTCCCTTCCAATCAAGTTTCAGATTTGTGTATAGATCTGAAACAGCATTGATCATGCTGGTTGATTATCTCTGGTGTGATTGGTATGGGGGCAGTTCATCCATCCTTAGTCATCTTGATCTCTTGATGGCTTTCAATGTCATTGATCATGATATAATTCTAGAGCAGCTTTGGGAGCTGAGGGTGAAAGATATTGTATCGTGCAGATTCTTTTTCTTGGATGGCTGTTTCCAATTGATTTTCCTCTCGCCTTCAACCCTACTTTGTGGGGTTCTACAGGGTTTGGTTCTCTCTACCCTTCTGTTTAACATCTGCAGGAAGCCTCTGGATGAGAGCATCTGTCACCATGGGGTAAGGTATTAAGTGATGCCGCTGTTGACCTTGGTCTCTGGTTACTGTGGAGGTATGGTTGGGGAAAACAGGTGTCAGCTCAAATCTCTTAAGGGTTTGGATTTGGGGGCCTTTTGGTTTCAGTGATTTACCACCCCTTGTAGGGGGCCCTGGTGGCTCACATGGTAAGATGCTGAGCCTGGTCCTGCTGAGGTCAGCAGCTCGATTCCCATGAGCGAATAAACCGCATAGGGGCACCAAAGGAGCCTCCCCTGATTGCCTACTGGCATTCAGGTGTCCTGCAGGTAAGATAACACTGCCCGAGAAAATGCCTTTCACAGAGGCAGCCAGCCGCTTCGGTGATCCCTGGCTAGCAAAACACCCCTTGTTCTGGATGCGGTGGCATTGCCCCAAAGAAACTCTATGTGTAACCAATGAGTCCTCAACCAATGAACTCATGAATCCTATGTGAAGAACTTCATGTTGTGCATCAGTTTTGCCTATTTATGGACTGGGAGGCTTTACTCTTGGTCACTCATGTTATGGGCACCTCTCAAATGGATTATTGTACGTTGCCTTAATGAGCATTCATTTGGTGACTATTAAATACTCTGTGGCTGTGAGTAAAGACTGAGGCGATTCTGCATTCAACAGTAGTTTATTCAGTAAAAACACTAACTCAACAGAACAGTAATGCTTGGGTTGACAGCTATTTATATGGTAGTTGTCAATCCGTCAACCAATTAGAACCTTGCCATTCTCCCGCCGGAACGCCTCCGTGCGGGAACCAATAATAATCACCTGCTGGCTTGATAGACAACGGCTGGTCCTAACTCGAGTACACAACAGTGACTATATGAAATTATGATGGTGCTGAATGGACTTATGATGGAAAGTATGGCTGTTGCAACTCCTCTGCAGTCACGTGATTGGAATCTGGATGCTTGGCAGCCTGTTTGCATTTACAGCAGGTTGCCAAACACCCTGTGATCATGTGATTGCTATGTGCAAACTTCCCTGCCATCTTCCTCAGAAAATCAACAGAAGCTGGGCAGGGAAGGTTGCATGCTGCTGCCAGCCCAGAGGACTCCGTCTAATTCCTGGGGGCAGGCTGAAAAGGATCCATCACAAAATTCAAGCAGGAAATCCTGCTTGGATTTCAGGAGGCTTTTCACCCAGCTTCCTTAAGAGTGCAGGGGATAAAATCCATCCATAATGTTGTGTTTTTGCTTTCAAATAGGCTGGGTGAAAAAGGCCCTTTCTGAGGGACCTGGTTCTGGTTGCCCAGAAACTCCAGCAGGTGCAAAATGGACAGTTATGTGTGCTCCCTGATCAGCGCACATTACACCTCTGTTCCACAAGCTGTATTGGTTGGCAGTTTTCTTCCATGTTCAATTCAAGATGCGGATAATGACCTATAAAGCCCTATATAGCATGTGATGGGTTATTTGATGGAGTGCCTCTTCTCAGATACATCTGGCAGGAGTGCCAGGTCTACCAAGGAGTGTCATCCAACAAGGTCCAGAAAAACTTGTATGTCTTGGTGCCCACCTTTTAAAGGGCATATATCCTGGCTGTGGCTTTTTGGAAAGCCTCAGGTTTCAATTGTGGAGCAGGGCCCTTTAATGATTATGCTTATATGTTTATACAGCTGCTGCATATGTTTTATGGTTTTTATACAGTTTTATCATCGTTTTTATGCTTTGATGGTTTTTATTTCTATTTTTCTATTTGAAAATATATTATTCCAATTAACAAGCAGCTAGAAAGGAACAGGAAAGATGGGCTTTATTTATTCTGCCATAATAAAATGAATGAAAGAAAAGTGATTACAGGAATTAAAAGGGATTAGCAATTTTCATGGTAGTGATCCATGTCTTCTAGTGCCACCCAGCCACTGCTTTGGCAATATAAAGCATTATTGGTATATTGACATCATGCTAGCTAGACCATGCTATAAATATCTGGAGTAGAAATGGCCATTTGCCACACAGATAAAACGGGGTACTTTAGTCAAGTGGATTTGGGAACCAGTATGTATATGACATACAAAAATTAGTTTTCCAGCCATAACATCAAAAAGGAGACCATAGAAATAGAAATTAAATGAAGATATCTGTCTTTTATAAAGGCTGATAATCTACCTTAAAGATGCACTGTTATTTAGAGGATAGTGCAGTGATGGCGAACCTATGGCTCGCATGCCGGAAATGACACCCAGAGCCATCTCTCCAGGCACGCCAGCCGTCTCCTGTTGCTCCTCTGGGTTCTGGCATGCCGGCCAGCTGGTCTTTGTGTGCACCAGAAACCGGAAGAGCAGCTCCCTGGTGCGCATGCACGCACTGGGAAGCTGAAATTCTGGTTTCCGGTATGCGCATGCACACGTCCAGCTAGTTTTCACGTGCGAATGCATGTCAGAAACCAGAAGACCAGGTGACTGACATGCATGTGCATGCTGGAAATCAGAAACTCAGCTTCCCGGTGCGCGCATGTGCGCCGGGGAACTGCTCTTCTGGTTTCCAGCGCTCCCACACGTTTGCACGCATGCTTCCGTTTCGGCACTTGGTGCCGAAAAGGTTCACCAACACTGGGATAGGGAGATAAATTTCATCAGTAGAATAAATCTAGAAGTTTTGTTACTTCATATTTTTCAATGAAAGGGAAGGGAGGGTGAGGGGACAAATGGAGTCAGGGAACTTTAGCTTTTGAAAATCTAATAGATTCTAAAAAGAAGCAAATGGTCTAACCTACATTCATGTCAGAGTTAAGGAGCTAAACATATAACTACCATACCCCCCCCCCACAAGATTTGACATATCATACCATGGTTTGTTTAGTTACATGTTTCTGTCATGTTCTTGTACTGCAGTTAAAAAGCCCTCTGGATTTATTTATATATTTATTTATTTGATTTACCTGACTGAAAAGGGTAGAGATAGATCTCTCTCTCTCTCTCACTACATAAATATACAGGCTCAGAATATGTGTGTACGTGTGTTTATAGACTCTCTCACACACATATTCTTTTATTATGTACAGCATATAGCATGCTTCATTAACCTTACACACATAGCTTTTTAAATGTACAATCAATTACAGATAGTCCTTGACTTACAACCACAATTGAGCCCATAATCTCTGTTGCTGAACAAGACATTTAAGTGAGCTTTGCCTCTTTTTACGACCTTTCTTGCCACAGTTGTTAAGTGAATCAGTGCAGTTGTTAAGTCAGTAACACAGTTGTTAAGTAAATCGGGCTTTCCCTTTTCAGAAGGTGGCAAAAAGTGATCACATGACCCCAAGGCACTGCAACCTTCAGAAAAATGAGTCACATGACCATGGGGAATGCTGCAACAGTGATAAGTGTCAAAAACAGTCATAAGTCACTTTTCTCAGTGCTGTTGTAGCTTTGAGCAATCACTAAACGAACTGTTGTAAGTCGAGGACTACATGTATTTTATCATCCTCCCAGCAGACACTATTAAATATACAAGAATAATGTAATGTAAAGGAACTTGCAGGAGTGCAATGCCTGGCAATAACTATGGGAATACTATTCATGTATTCATGCAGGGCACACTTTATAATTGCTAAATATAAATATTTCCGTGGGAATACATGGGAATTCACAAGGTTAATAAATAAATAATTGGATGCATTAGAAATAACAATGTTAATATAAACAAGAATGGAGCATCAAGAAATCTTTCTCATTCCCTTTAGTTCTCTCTCTTTTTCATTTCATTATATAACATACTTGTGAAAGTTTTTACTGGTGTTTATGTGGATACAAAGCATGGAGGTACTAATGTTTTCTTTGGGACTGTCAATTACTTTTTTAAAAAATCTAGCAAGATGTTTTAGATTGAGATCCTTAATGATGGTGTTTAATTTAATTATATAAAAGTCTTTACAATATTTTTTTCTGAACATACAACATGGAATAATGATGTTTTGTTTGCCACTGTCAATTGTGTATTTTTATCCCAGCAACATTTTACAGATTGAGCTGCTTGATCTTGGAGACTGAGGTAAAAAAAATTAGGATTGTCATTTCCTAGGCATATAAATCAAATGGGAAATACATTGAAATTTAATTAAAATGGCCTTTTTTATATTCTATTTCTTATATAAGCCACATGTGTGCATTCAGGACAGAATATAAACTTTATGTGCCTATTTTAAAATACACTTGGCTCTACTTTGCAATAAAACTCAGTCATCTTGGCTTTGAAGCAGCTTTTTATCTTCCAATTTCAAACATAACCAGCATAATAAGAACCCTGCTAGGTAAGAAGTAGGATCTTAATGTAGCATTTTGTTTCTGGAGCTCGCAAACAGCCACGGAAACAATCGCTCTCTCTCCGATAACTGTAAGTGCTGCTGAAAGAGACATACAGCCAGCTGTGCATCAGGCAGCAGCCTTGGCTTGCAAATGCCAGGGTAGGCTAGGCTGAATGTTGAATAGCTGTTTCTCTATTCCATTCCATGCCCTGAGGGCACAGTTCCTTTCCCAGTATTTGCTAGTATCAGTCCAGCTAAGGTTTTTATGTGGAACAACAGAGGGGATTATGTTCTCCTTTCACTGACATTCAAAATGTATTTAGTTGACAATACGCAATCATTCTGAAACTGAAAGGTTGAGTAGTGCATAGATCTATTTATGGGTTTAGTTTCCTATACAATTCCATTGTATAACTGTATTAAAGAAGAAAGTGCCACTATATTCAATGTAGGTTTTGGAATTAGTAAAAATCTCTGTATTCTGAAGTCTTTGGGCCGAATAGAGACTCATGCGATTTAGACATGAATGTATAAAATGCTGAATTACTTTTCTGCTTCATGCCATGTCCCTCTTCCTTAATTGTAATCATGTACATTTGCCAGATTTCTCTGATGCAGAGCTATTAGCAAAAATAAACTGTAGCATTTAATTAAATAAATAAATCCCAACACAACAACTAAAGAGTTATTTATACCTGTGAAACAGAAAGTTAAACAGCTCATTGAAAAAGATGAACATCTTGGCGTCATGTGGCAGGAAAAATAAAAGCAAGACATACAAAATAAATTGTCATCTCCTGTAAATAATCTGAATGGAACCATTTCCAACTACAGTGCAAATCAATCCTAATAAAATGGCCCTGTTGTACTAGACAAATTCATCCTGTTTGTGTTGATTTATAACTCAGCTGGATTGATGATGGACCCTGGTGGAGTGATTCCAAGTCAATTCTGTTGACTGACCTTGAATTTACACCATTTGTGTTATAACAGTTGTAGTAGAGAGAAGGGGGGGGGAATAGGAAAAATAGGATTTACCTCAAATATTAATACTGCAGAATTCATAAACATGCCCCAGACATCATTTCACCCCTATCTGCACCCCTATCACTCACTGTTAACCACCCTCCCCATTTTCCTTTTGAGATATTGGTCACCATTTTTCATTCCAATAGTTTGTCTGTGAACTCTCTTAAATCACATCTACTATTAGAATTGCTTGCCCGACCAGTATATAAACCACTTTGTGCTCACATTTTGGCCTTTCTTAATTTGCCCCCCTCCAATATATCAGATTGCAACTCTTAGATCTCAATAAGCCAATGATATCTGGGAATTTGGAACTGCACTTCCAACCTATTTAGTTGGGAAAGCTGCTGATAGAGATAAGGAGCCTAAAAACCAACCCTGCAGTGTAAAATAGATAATTCATCTAACTATGAGAGAAATTCTGCTGGACCAAACTAGTCGGCATCATATTTACAACATATAGCAACTAGAAACTTTGGGGAACTCCAGAAACACAGCATTCAAGGCTCTTGGAGGGAGGGGGGATATACAGTAGTTCTATAAGTGAAGCAAAATGACTCAACCCTCCTCCCATCAGATCTTGGCCTCCTGCTTCAATGGCCAAGTATACCTATGCTGATACTCAAAAAAAAAATTGTTAGATCAGCTAAAAGCTTCCCTATCCTTAACTCCTTCTAAAAGCCATACTCATTCTTTGTCAGCAAAAATTGGATCTTTTTGAACTTTTGAAAGAGATACTCCAGTAAAGATACCAAATTTCTTGACAAGATGTATATTTTTTAGAAGACCAATAATTTACATGTGGATCTTTTAATATGGGCTGAGTTCATACACTGTACTAAATCATAATGTGGTTACTTCAGATTTGATATAACATGATGTTAGAATCTAGTCATTCTGGTTTATAGCATAGGATGATGTATGAAACCAATCACTGGGCAACAAATTTTGCTTTTAAAATACAGTTTAGCCTGCTGAATAAACTACTGGTAAACCATGGAGGAATAAATTTGACCTCAATGGAGCAAGGTGAGATACAAATGAATGATTACTTTGCATTACGAAACATGGTGATCAGACCAGAGATTAGTTTTGGTTAATGAAGAGGGTAGTTTTAGGGGCTTTTGAGATATACTGTTTGCATTTGTTAATATGGTGAGGAGGAGGAGTTATTTGGTTTAGTTTGGTCAGAGTTTGTGCTGTTTCTTACTTGTGCTGTATCTGAGCAGAACTTTCAGTTCTAAAAAGTACATCATCTTTTATAGCTTTATTGATTCTCCATGTTGAGGTCCTAGAAGATTCTACAAAAAAGGACTATTACCATGCAGTGTCTTCATAGCAAATAAGAAAAGGGAGGTGAAATAGTATCAGAGAATATGTTGGAATAGACTACGGTAGCAATGAAAAATGGAGCACACAACATTTCACAAGTTCTATGTTTATGAAAGGAACTTCACTGAAGCTATATGTATGGCTACGCCTACAGTTTAAAAAGCAATTTATAAAATGTAGTTTGGATGAGGGGAGGATTATAGAGATTCATATTCAAAGTCAAGTCTCCTTTGTGTTCGATTTATTCTTCTCTTGCCCTAAGTGTGCCTTTGAGGTTGAAGTTGTGGGGTTGGAAAGTTTAATTTCAAAGGCTAAACTCAAACTGATGGAATAGTTTCAATCTGCTTAAAGTAGAATTCCCATATTATGATAGGCTAGCTGACAATTAGATGGCAGCAGAGAGATACATAAAACCCTTTTGGTACCTTCTGTTGGCTGCCACGCTTTCTGCAGTCTAGATATAGCAACCCTATCCTAAAGTAAATGAGACCATGCCCTAATTCTATTTCACTTCATTTTTTTTAAGCACTGAGATAAATGATGTGGGATAGTGAGGAAAATGAAACAGCAGCAGCTTCTGATGGAAATAAACGATACAAAAGTAAACACACCAATAAATATTTTAAATAAAAGGCTAGATACTTCCCCCCTCTCAGGAAACTTATTTTGATTTAGTGATTGATGTTTGAAATAGGTGTTATAAGATGTTCTTACTTAAGCTGCTAGATCCCTACCTGGCCTTTGGAATTTCATAATGGAGCTATGTATTGCGTAGCAGAAAAATCCAGAGATGGCTACTAGCAACAGGTCCAAGATCAGCACTCGGCATATTGAGGTTACTACCTAAGATGCCAGGAATTGAACTGAGACCTTCTCTATGTAAGCACATGCTTTATTCAGTGATGTTTGTTCCTTGTGGGAGTTCTGGCTCTTGCTCTGCATTTACTTACCCCCAAATTTGTTTCTCGCGTACTCACAAGCCAAAATTATATATGTATATATTCTATGTGGCCACAAGTCACTTGCTCTTCCTCACTACTCTCACCATCCTATGTCAATAGATAATCTGAGCATGATTCCTCCAAGGGTGGGGGGGAAGCTACTTTGACGGAAGGAAAGAATTGTTCCTCCTATTCAAGTCCTCAAACCCACTTGAGCCAAGGGTTCATACCTTGCTGGCACAGCGCACAAAGCTGGAGCCAGAATATTAAGAGCAGCAGGGGAACTGAAAGATGCCAATGGCAAACTCAACAAAGAACTCTAGCAATCCCACACTAAACAATCTGCCTCCCACAACAACTCAGGCGCAGAAGGGAGAGCAGCGAGGTCTGCAAAGGGTGACTCAGCATAATAGATGTGAAGGGAATGCAAGTTTTGCAAGAATCAAAAGCAGAGTTATTCTCTTATACCTTTTGTTTCCCCGCACAAAACTGTTTTTAAGACTTCTCACTGCAAAATAAATCGTTTAAAAATCAGGCAATGACATAGTCCCCCCCCCCTCCCAACTGCACTCTCTGCATTCTATTATCCCATGTTTTGTGTGTCTGTTACTTTATTTTTATGAGAGAGAAAGACTGGATAACATATTTCCCCCTCGGATTTGTGCCTCCTTTGTGCAACCACTTCCCACTGGCCAGGAGCAATAACAGTCTGTATACTGGGCCAGTTATTCTGCCCCATCTCTCCCCAGAGCAGAGATGTGTGTATGTGCTATGTTGTGCCACCCTACGGTCACTGTTTATAGTGCTTGTGTCTTCAGCTCAATAGGATCCCCTGGAGGTTCTCTGGATGTATTGGTTGCAACAGGCCGGTCACCTTTGAGAATAGACAGACGTTCTGAGATACTACGCATCCGAGGGAATAAGATGAAGTCGTACAAAAAGCCACCCATCAAACCACCAATAATTGGTCCAACCCAATATACCTGGAAAAACAAAAGACAAAAGCATGGGAAGGGGGAAGAAGAATAAGATAGGTTAGGGATGCAGAAACATCTTAGCGTATAGCATTTCAGGAAAAAAAATACCCCAGGGCCTTTTCCCATTATTAGCAGATTGAAACCCTCTTCACCCATTATTGATAAATCATAAATTACTGGCAGACCACCCAGCAGCTCTAATCAGTCTCATCAATAAGCCTGCAAATGGATTCCAAGTAGAGCAAAGACTCTTCCATAATTGCCCAATCTCAAGATTGCTTGTAATTTTTGCCACTAAGCTTAGATTCTTACGTTGTCATGCACCTGATAATTAGTAGAATTATAAAGTGAGGTCAAATAAGTTTGACATTGGGATGCTCCAACATTTTCGGTGCTGTCTCAACATTTTATTTCTTTTTGAGTCGGGCAATTGCTTGGGGAAGTCCTTTATTTTTGTTGGCAAGATTTCAGAAGGCATTGCCATTGCCTCCTTCCCAGGGCTGAGAGAAGGGAACTGACCCAAGATCACCCAGTTGGCTTTGTGTTTCAAGCAGGGCTAGAATTCACTGTCTCCTGGTTTCTAACCTGCTGCTTTAAAACACTACACTAAACTGGCTCTCCCCTCTCAACTTACCCACAGAATAAAAATTGAAACTGACTGCATTTTATTTAGGGGGGCTATTTAAAAATATTTACTTTTATGGAAGATTAAAATGCACCCAAGTTGCCTCTGCTATGTTCTCCTCTCAACCAAATATTATCTCACTTGGGACTTCCTGGGAGCCAAATTTCAAGAGTGTGGATGCTGCTTTGGATAAAGATGTAAAAGATTCCCCCTTTTGAAGTTGCAATTGTTTCTCCAACTTCAGAGAGGGAAACTCAAATAATCTTTCAGCCTCCGGACTGTTATTTCAAAGAACTGTAAGATGTCATCATTTCTTATCCTTACAAACCCCTCCCTTACCCAGTGGTTGGTGAAGTTACGGGTAATGACAGCTGGGGCAAAGGATCGGGCAGGATTCATGCCAGCTCCTGTGTAGTACATCTGAAAAAAAGAGTACGGTTATGACAGGGAAAGATTTTTTTTTCATCATGCAATTCAGGTTTCTAATCCTAAAGGATCCAACTCCCTTATTTATGTTTGTTTAAATATTAGTATTTATATACTGCCTTTAGGCACATGCACAAGGCAAATAGCAAATACATAATAAAGCAACAATAATTTCATTACAGCACCAAAATCAAACTTAAAAATAATATAAACTAAAAATAATGTATACCCATTGAAAGGCAGTTTAAAAGATACAATTAAAACATTGAAAGAAGTAAGCTGTTATGCTGAGTAGATTACATATTGCCACCTGGAAATACTTTCTAGCAAGAGTGATTCACCTGAATTCCAAGAACTGCTGAACTTACTTCATGTGGCCACAGGCTTAGTTTCAAAAGCCTTCTTCAAATCCTGACCATGATAAAAGCTGCTCCACAAAAAAGCATGACCATCCCCAAAGATTCCCCAAAGAAAGACCCCTTCTCCGCTGTTTTATAGATTCAAAATGGTTAAACAGAAGAAAAATAAACTGGAAGAATAGGGTGCAGTTAAGAATGAGGGAAAGTATTGGGAGGACTAATCCTCCATCCAGGCCTGGTCAGGTGGCTACTACAGAGACTGCCTGAATGTATTACAGCCGGGTATATATATTGGTGCATCTTCCATATTGAATCATTACCCCAAAGAGGTGTCCAAGTGTGAGGGAGAATCCAACTGCCAGGGCCACCGATCCCATGCGTCCATTACGTCTCTCATCGTAGGTGGCAAAGACACAGAGGACAAACTGTAGGGTCAGGATGATTTCCACAATGGTAGCTTGGCTTACGTTTATACTAGGGTGGATCTGTAGCCAGAAGATATGTGGAAGGATAAAACCGTGAGGAACAGCAAAAGTTATCATTCATTCCATACCTAACTATACCTTTAGGGCAGTGGTTCTCAAACTGTGGATTAGGACCCCTTTGGGGGGTCGAACAACCTGTTCACAGGGGTTGTCTAAGGCCATCGGAAAACACATATTTTTTTGAAAAAATACGGAAAACATAAAATAATTTTATGGTTGGGGGTCACCACAACATGAGGAACTGTATTAAAGGGTCGCCGCATTAGGAAGATTGAGACCCACTGCTTTAGAGGCTTCGGTTTCCAGAAATTATGTATGCATACCAGGAGGAAACACTGATTGCACTTACATCTAGAATAAGTTTGTAGAATGAAGATATTACATTTTAATAGTGCCCATGTGATTATCTGCCATACCTCATTCTAGTCAAACTAAAGGTTCAACAATGTGGGGCAGGAATAAAAGAAAGTAAAATAGGTTTATAAAGCCACAGGAAGTCTGCAGCCAGGAGGAAATGAATGAGACAAATCTGAGAGTCTATTATCTATACCAAGTGAATAAATCAAACACAGATGCATTTTCTAATAGGGTTAGGCCTGTGTCTCACATATAGCTGATTTTCTTCCTTTAGTTCTCTCTTGTCTACAGGGTGGAGGCTGAATCCAGACAACTCCCAGGGACATGTTTACCCTGTTAATTAATGCTGATGAGCCATTAATCCTTACGAATCATCCTAACTTGGTTTTTAGAACCTGAGTATTTCAATAATTAATCTAGGATTAATCATTTAATCACTCATAAAAGCCATCTAGTCCAACTTTTCCACACTACACCTCTAACCAAGGAAGCAGTTTTTTTATTAATGCACTAAACATTTTCCTCTTCTGAGACCCGAACCCAAAATTTCCCCCATCCCTTTGTTTATCTCACCATATACATGCGTACAGTATATACATGTCAGTGGGTAAACAAAAAGGGGGAAATGTAAGAGCAGGGATTCTTGAATCCACAAACTCCATTTCTGCTTCCAACCAGTTTCACCTAATTATGTCTCACCGCCCCACCAGTGCACGCTTCAAAATTAGGAGTTCACGGGGGTTGCACAGGATAAGCCTCTCTCCCTGTAGTAAAAGTTCAAGCACCAATTTGTGGGTTGTGAATCTGCAGACTTTCTAAATCATTGGCCTGCTTGCAGAGTCCTTTTTTACTCTCAGCTGACTGGGCTTCAGGATCAGTTCCTGGCTTGAAGTATGTTTTGATGGGCACCCATCTTTGCCGACTAGTGGATTTAATTGAGGGGAATTTAAGGGGGGTATTTTAATTTCTCACAATGTCATCCAAGGTGACGTTTTGGCAAAAAAAAAATGGCAACTCCTTTTTGGTATTCAGAGCACCAAGGAGTGAGATAAAATGTATCTAGCGAATCCCTGCTAGTTTTCCTTCAGTCTACTGTCTCTCTGGTTTGTGGTCTTCTTTTTTTGATATCTTTCTTTTGAGACTGGACTGGAATTAACATTCTGTCAGTTTGCCCATCTCATGCTTAATGCACAGGGTGCATGCTCACCCAACCCACACATTTCAAACTGCATCTGGATGAATAATGGGTTCCAATTGCATACAGTTTTATCCTCAGAGTCAAGGTCTTGGAAACAGCTGGTTAGCACATTTCATACTGAACAGGTTATTTGTACAATTGGGAGCTGAAAGTGATACTCTCCTCTCATGTGGCGGGAAAATCAGTGAAATGGTGGAATTTTACTGATTCAAAAAATAAAAGCACAGAGAGACTTGGAAATAATACCAACACTAATACTAATAATGCCCCTGCTGAGTTTCAAAACAGCAATATTTGACTTACAAGGCAAAATTTATATTGACTACAGGTAGTCCCCATTTAGTGACCACAATTGGGAAGGGCAACTCAGCCATTAAGCAAAACATTGGCTAAGTGAAATCACATGATTTTATTTTACCTCTCCTTTGCTTGACAGGCCTGTGAAGGTCATAAATGCAAGAAATTGCTGCAAAGTAACTTTTTCATAATTGTTATAATTTCAAATGGTCACTAAATGAGGACTATCTGTATTTTAGTGCAACAAGTAGAGGTCTAAAAGCAACTAGAGGCCATGGTTTCTGCATGGAAACCTGTAGCTCAATGTATTGTAAAGTGGAAAATACAGTATTTTGGATGCTGAGCAGAGAAATGTGCCTTGAGGCTGCTTGGCAGGCAAGTGAGGGATTAAGGCCCTTCAAAAACAGATGCCTGCCTGATCTAGCAGAAAGTCAACCAGGCAGTGCTGAGAAGCTCCGAATCAGCAAGGAAACTAATGGATATATTTGAGTTTTTCCCATAGCAAAAATGGGAGGAAATCAGTTCAATTTAGGGATTCTCACTAGAAGACTCAATGATGTTAATGCACCATGACAGTGCCTTTTTTCGGCTCTGTACTCATAAAGTTGCCTTCATTTCATTCCCAGTCTGTGGGGGTTTGGTGCTCTCTGAACTTGGTTATTTGCTTGCAGATGTTTCATTACTAACGGGGTAACATAATCAGTGATGTTACTTAGTTGTGTAATGAAACATTTGTGAGAAAACAACCAAACTCACAGAGGACCAAGTACTCAAAATTCAACCCTGAACTATAGAAATTCTGTTGTATTACCATAGCTGGCCTCTGAATGAGACATTATGTGTTAAAATAATAGTCTAAAGCAGTGGTTCCCAAACTTGGCAACTTTAAGACTTGTGTGGAGCAGAGCTGGCAGGAGAATTCTGGGAGTTGAAGTCCACAAGTCTTAAAGTTGCCAAGTTTGGGAACCACTGGTCTAAAGGCAGCCTCATGATAAAATCTGTTAGGCCATTAGGCTGCTACAGACAAACCGCCAAATAAAATTAAGATAGTAATATCTAAGAAAAGGATGAATACAGATGCCTTCCATTCATCTGGAACATAATTGTATCATAAGAATTCATCTAGGAATTTTCATATTCATTATTGCACACCTCCAAAATTTAATATCTGAAATTAGTTCACCAGCAAAATGTAAAAATATGACAGGTACAGTACACTAACAAAGAATGTATTTAAAACAATCTAATTCACTCAGACTTTGATTATTCCAAGATACATTCCTAGTACAATTTTCATTCAGATAATTGATATTTAAATATGTAGCAATTATTGCTCAAATCCAAAATATGTCAATTCAAAATCCATAATTAAAAAGCTTTTAAACTCAGCTGAAATGCTAGTCTGAGGGCTTCTAAATACAGTAGTTTTACTTCCTGAAAACAGTTCATTTACTTCAAAAAGGGAATTTACTAACCAAGGGAAACTTGTACTATTCAAGGGAAGCTTTTAATATGCCATTACTGTATCAAAGGATGAGAATCCTGAACTTCATCTTTCATTTGAAATATTCCTGTGTTTTTGCGCAAACTTCTAACTTTACTTGTTTACACAAACAAAAAAAAGTTTCACAATTAGTAATAGTGATAGTATTAGCTGATTTAATAGCAGTAGAGTGGGTTTTTTACATCAAGAATGGAAGGGTTTTCACATAAAAAAAATCATTAGATTTAATACTAACTCACACATATATATATTTTTATTTGCTAAATTTATATGCTGCCCATCTCACTATCAAGCAAATCTGGGCTTTCCGGTAATATCTGTAAATCTTCAATTATGATTGTTTTTAACAAAGACAATGTTCTCTGATATGATCAACCAGACAGCTGGGGAATCCAAAGATTTGGTTGGGAAAACTATGCTTGCTTTTCTTTCAAAATGTAGTAGAAGTGATTTACTTCAAAACTAATTGCAGATCTGATTTAAAGTTAAAACAATGATAACATTCTTTCATGAAAAGGGCCTTTGATATCACCCTTACCATCCTAAAAAAAATAATCTGTGTCTCTTTCATACTCCCTCTCTTTAACTAATTTTCTTACTATATCCAATTACACTGATATCAAATTCTATCGTAATGTCTTTTATGCTCGGTACTCATAGAAAATCATATGTTGAGTATCCTGGGCAATATGGCTTTTACCCAATAACTACTCCAAGATACTTCTTGAGATGAAAAATAATATACCCATGAAAATATTTCAATCCTTGTTTCAGGTTTTATGCTAGCAGCTTCATCCTTCTAGATTTAGGATTAAGAAGCCCTCCTATATGGGATATACTTTGTACCTTCTCCCAATAATCTCCCTAGTAATCCAGATTTTAAAGAGCACATTGCACAGTCCTTTAGAGAATTTCCTACACAGAGCAATGCTAACTCATTTCTTGTCTACAGCTGTAGGGATGCCCGCTCTTAAAAACATTTTGAGACAGCTTTGCATGATCCCATTACCGTGTTGAGTGCCAGGTTACCCCGTAGTGCTGCCGGGGTGACTCCATAAAGCACAGCTGCACCGGCCAGTCCTCCCAACACCTGGGCCACCACGTAGAAGACAGCACGGAAGAGGGAAAGCTGCGAGCCCAACAGAAAAGCCATGGTAACAGCTGGGTTGATGTGGGCACCGCTTACATGGCCTAGAGACTGCACCATGGTCGCTGCCACCAAGCCAAAAGCCAGGGCCACCTGTAGAACATTTGAGGGGCCAACAATCCAGCGGAGGGAAGCCCCCAGCCCAAAAAACACATAGAACATAGTCCCGAAGAACTCGGCAAAAACAGCTCTCCAAAAGGAGGATAAGCGTGCCTCCCACATGACGGGTCAGGAGGAGGACAGAGACTGAGCAGGGTGCAGCAGGATGGTCTTGAAGCTCACTGCTGCTTGCTGCACCACCCCTCCACCTAAGCCCCTTGTTTTGTATTGTGGCTGTGAACTTTATAAGGTTTGCTAGTATAGTCCAGCCCAGGAGGTGGGAACTCAGATTGACTGATTAAAATCTCTTAACTCTTCACTGTCTGACATAAAGGTTAGCCATAAGCCGGTTCCTAGCTCCTGTAGCTGCTAACAGAGCTTTAACTCCAATAATTCGAACCCTTTCATTTCCAATTTTTCCCTTTTCCTTGCTTAGATGATTTACTTCCATTTTCTTCTTAGCAATTATGGTAGTAAGATCCCAAACAAATGGCTCCAGTGGCATTCATTGGGAAGTAGGGGAAGTGGTTTGGAGTCCTCCTTCACAATCCACACCAGCAGTTTGGAGGGCATTAGGGGGGCGCTTGCATGTCCTTCCCAATGCAGAGGTTCATGAGAGGGAAACAAGCTAAATTCCAACATTTGCAAGCAGCCAGAGGTTTTGAATACTTGTGACATGTCATTTTTGGATCATGTGTGTGATTGCCAGGGAAGTGTCCACTGCGGTCATTGGATATTGTCTCTTTAGTTTTTTCCATTGCTGAATTGAAGAGCTCTCAACTAATTCACGAGTTGTCAGAAAACTATACTGGAATGGAATTTGCTACTTTGATGGATGATCACTGCGGTACTATAGCTCTGTTGCCTCTGAGTGCATCTCCACTGCCACCTAAGTGTGTCCAGAAGGTAGTGAACATACTTCTTTGTATGTTGCCACTGTCTCATTACTCATTATCAGCCCACTGTTATGGGAGCATGAAGATAACTTTAGATGTCCTGGAATGCAAGTAGTATTTTCAATATTATGCCAGCAGAAGACCTTCCATATGGATAGTCTTAAGAACATGGAGAAAGAGGCTTCAGTTGATGTAGTCAGGGTTGATCTGTCAGGTTTGCATTTGGACTTCCTCCTTTCATTTGGACACTGGGTTCTGTACCTGTGGTGTACGGCTGTTTTGGCACGGACCAGAAACCAGGTTTCTGCAGCCAATTTGTGGTTTATATTTTGTTGTTGTTCTAATAATTCTGTCAGTTGAAATTGTTGCTTCCTAAACTGAAAAACTATAACCCAAAGCACCTGACAGACGGATATTTCACCGGTACCAACCATTCCTATTTTTGAATACCATGTCTATTCATGTTGCATGGGAGATGGACAGAGGGCCTTCCTCTGATTTTCTGTTGTTCTATGAGGAAGATTGGAACCCAACTTCTGCAACTGCTTCAGGTGCTATGTTTTGAAGAATAGGTTGACTTGTCCACCTGCACACAGTTTGGGGGGGGGGAACCATTCTCAAAATACAACTCTTTAACTATACTTATCCAGCGTTCCACAACTCTGGTTGATTGCTAGATGGAAGCCAAGATCTCTCTCTTATCACTTAAGATCAGTAGGTTGACAGATCAATAGAGTAATTATTTTGGGGAAATGTATTAAAGAACACCATAGAGTTTAACACTTCCTTTACATATACTCAGTTCTTAGGAACATTATGGCAGTGGCCACAACTAAGCAGCACACATTATTAATGAAGGATGGTTATGTTGCAGGCAAGAGAGACAACTCTTCCTTGTCAACTAATAATCATTAGACCAATAGCTCAACAGTCCTTTGGAAAAACAAAGAGGAAAAAAAGGATGGGGCAGAGTGCTAGATCTTACTCCAGCATATATCCTATACAGTGATTAGGGATTGATGACATTCAGATTTTGGCCAGTGGAGAAACCAATCCCTGCCTATACAGCATTATGCAGTACAATTGTATAGTCAGCAACATGGGAAGGTCCTATTCTGGATGCCCAGTAAGGATGCATTCTGGGATAGCAAGATTTAAGGTGATAGGGTTTGCTCAAGGTTCCAGAAGAGAAGGAAAGCACTACAGAAACAGATGCCTGGAGATGTTCATGTCAGTTCTCTGCTACCCCAGTTATACCTCCAACATCACAGAGAACCAGTTTTGTGTAGGGTCAAATGGTTAGAGAAATCAAGGAGACTGTGACTTCTAGTCCTGCCTTAGGCATAAAAGCTGGCTGGGTGACTTTGGGCCAGTCATTCTCTTATAGCCCATCTCACCTCAAAGGACTGTTGTTGTGAGGGAAATAGGAGGAGGAAGGAGTATTAGGAATCTTCACCACCTTGAGTTATTCATAAAAACAATAAAAGTGGAATAAAAATCTAATAAATGATAGATTTTGCACACCTTCTGACTGTTCTTGAATAAATGGGGAGCAGGGGAAGAGAAATGCTGCATTAAGAAAGTGTTAAGGCTGTCTCACTCATGGGCTGAAGGCAAGATGAAGGCAGCACCACTGGGACTGGGCAGAAAAATAATTGTTGTCAGGTGCAGGTTTATGCTAAAGTTAGGTGTGAGTAGGAAAAGACTCATCTTTCTTAAAATTCTTTATGAAATTGTTTCTGACTAGGACTGGAAACTGAAGGCATGTCAGGTGTCTTATGATTTTACATTTTCTATACTCCACCTGCCTTTCCTCCTGTATTCCTCCATAGGATACAGTGTGGTAAGAGCTGTTCCACTATTTCCAGCCTAGTTTGAGCACAGAACTGTCAATATGTCATTAGCAGTTTTCAGAAATACCAATACATTGCTTTGTTTTGTAGCTCTGAACCATTTCTCCTTATCCCATTGGACACTTTTCTCCTAGAAGATTGGGTGAATAGACCTATCATGATCATTGATTAAAATCAGCTCAGACTCGGAATGTTTTTGCTTCTGATATTTTTCCTAGAATTAGGTACAAGTTTGAATAGCCCCCCTCTTTTACAAAACTCTTTATGTGATTGTTTTGACTGGCTCTGAACACTGGAATCATGTCTGATGTTGTATGGTATTCTTGTGCCTGCTGTACAGTATTTTCCCCCCAGCTGTCTTCTGATATCTTTTCTTTTGAAACAATTCACTCATTATCAATCCCAGAATCTATAGAATCTTTAATATAGGATTGCACGACTGATTTCACAATTTGGTTGAAATAAAATTCCCATAATGCTGGTCATCGCAGTGAGTTGATGCAAGGTGGTAGAAGCTATCAGTACAAACCACATTAGTTTATCTCAGGGATTCCCACAATTCTATCCAATTTATACGCTACCTATTTTTCCTCCGCTATCTAAAATTCCCCCTCCCCCCCGCTTAGAGCTATTTTTAGACTGAGATCTAATGATTTTAGTTCACAAGCTGGGAGATAGAATTATTGAACAACTATGGAGGATGATAGCTATTAACTATAAATATTATTGTTATGGTTTAAAATAGAACAAAATAAACTAGTACTCACTAGATGCAATGGGATGGGATAGAATAGGATATCGCTCACAATAGTCAAGATATAACAATGGTCCTAATGGTCAAGATATAATTATGGTTCCTGAATATTAGTTTGGTGACTAAGCCTTACTTTAGTTGTAGGCAGTTGCTGCTAACGCTATCTTGCTAGCTGATGCCATTGGAATAAGCAACCATAAGGAACTGTTGAGAAGGCTCTACTATATTTCAGCCTTCCCAAACCTACTGTTTTGCTCATGTATTGAACTTCAACTCCCTACCATATCACCAATAATTCCTGCCAAAAATATGTTACAGATAAGCAGCTCTTTGTGTTCTATACTCCATATCCCTGTAGTTCAGCTATTATGTTGAATGATATCACAGATCTCTCTGTGAACAAAAAAAAAAAGGCATCTTCTGCCATAAGGCAAGGTAAGCAGGCTACATGAGTCTCTTGTCACTTGGCTGAATGTCTCTTCTGCAACCCCAGAATGGTATTATCTACATGGTTTTTCAATGGAAAAGAAGAAGAAAAAACCCAACATGGAAGCCCTGCCAAAGGTAATCTTAAACCCACAAAGGTTACAGATAAGAAAAATATTGTCTGGATCCCTGTAACATTTCTGAATGAGGCAGGGTAATTGTATAATTTTAAAAAAACTTAAGAGGAAGCACCAGGATGTATCAGGAAACACCTTGGCAGAATTGATTCTGCCCATCCAGACAAGGTATCCGGAGAGTCTTTTGCAGGTCCTATCTTCTCCCAAGGTACACAGAGTACGAACCAGGTGACAGGCCTCCAGAGGGATGGCCCCCCTTTTATGGAATATTCTTCTCCTGGAGGTCAAGGTGACCCCTGCCCTGCTTAAAACAATTCTAATCCATGTTATATTCACCCTTAGTTCATTAGTGTAGTTCTATGGGCTTCTGTGATGTTTCATTTTTGGATAGTTTATTATAATAGTTTATTATTGTTTTTTATTATTCCTCTTGACTTTGTTATACCCTGCTCAGAATCCACTGGGATTGAGGCCAGCTATAAAAATAAATAAATGAATGAATAAGCAAATCAAGCTAAACAGAGAGAATACCCAAGGTAGAAATACATCTCTGGAGGTGGGGTCTTATGGGTTAACTGCTCAGTGGAAGGGATGAGGATAAAACCAGCAGGGCCCTCTGTGCTTCAAAAGAGGCCTCTCTGGAATATTTGTCACCATAGCATTTTGAAGCAGCTATTTAATCAGAACTGTTCAACAGGCTCTAATTCTCTTTCTGCTGTAGGGGATTTATCTGCCTGCTCTGGGATTGGGCAAGTTGAGGAAAAACTGCCAAGTCGGAAAGAAGCAAGGACAATGGGATATGCTGGGCTCAGCATTTGACCAGGGCCAGCATGTTTGAAGGACACAGGAGAGGAGAATCAGCATATGCATGCTCAATCACAGTCTCGTATTTTATTGCACATCAGGTTCAGGGGTGGGTGTGAGTGTGTTGGCTTAGGCCTCTTGTCAAACTCCATCCATGTGGCAAAGAGAAACACGCTGCTTTTCCTGAAATGTTTGCTCATGAGGGTTCTCAGGCTTCCAGAATCTGTTCTGGCTTTGACTAGAACTCTGGTTCCACTACGTTGAATTTTAGAAGAAAAAAAAGTTCGCATAACATTCTGAAGGGAAGAATTTGGAATCTAGGCACTGGAATACTTGAGTATTCACAATCTAATTTAGGAGTAAAGGAGTAATATTGTGGCTGGTTGTCCATCAATCGGAAATTAGAAATTCTTGACCATCTAAAAATTTGCAAAGATTCTCAATCATCCAGGTCATGGTTGTCCCAAAGGTGCTTTTTCAGGTGGCAACTGGACTTTCTGGTTTTGCCTTTTGAAGGCATTTCACTTTAAAATGTCTTCAAAAGGAAAAACAAGAAAGTCCAATTGCCTCCTGAAAAAGCACCTTTGGGTCTTGACAATCTACTTTTAATTGCCCATAGATACACCAGTACACACTATAGTACCATGCAGTAGTATAATACAGATGAGAGACAGATCTGGAGAAAAGCTTTTGTCCAAGGTCATGCAATAAAATAAAAAAACAGAGTTTGGAACAGAAGGCAGGAGGCCTCATTTCCAGCCCTTTCTCTCAGATTATTATATCTGTCCTCAGAACAGAAACTGGATCAACCTTTTTTTTGATCTTCTGTAGATCTATCTCACTAAATCATGGGATCAGCAATTTTTTTGGGGTGTGGGACAATGCCCCATAGGTCTACCCATTTCTAGGGCATATCATGAGCACCCCCATAAAACCTCACCCATCACAGGACTGATCAAGGACAAAATACTCAACTATTGGACAGTAGAACGTTTATTAGGCCTCCCCAAACCGGTAGGCCTTGCTACCACACCTTACTTGTATCCATTTTTCTTGACAGGCAAATATACTTCCAAATGAACTACTGGGCTCTTAGGCAGCAACCATTTTCAGTCTCTAAAAATACTTCTGAGATCTTTGTGGGATTTACATGAGCTTTCCATTTACATGTGTTTTAAATTAAGTGTATCTAAAATCAGTCAGGTGATTGAAGACTGATGGTGGCAAAGGAGGTGTCTCCAACTATAATGAAGCTAATGAGCTCATGCACTAGGTCTTATCTAAAAACAATGAGAATCTAGGAATCCTGGCTTTTATCCTCCCTTGGATTACTCTATTTGATACTATTTCTGTTGTAAACTGTGAACAGAATCAGAAATCTGGTATGGTCAGGATGGCAGTGCTGTGCTTTAAGAGCACCAACCTCAATACTTAATGCCAATACAGATATAAATATATATGAAGCTGCATAAGGTGGAAGGAAGCTGGAAGATGAACAGAGGCTTTACAAGAAGACAAAGAGATGGGGAATTGCTGTAGCTTTCTACTCGGTGCCATGTTCTTCCTTGTCAGGTGATTTAGCCTGAGGAGCAGCAGAAAGTGAAGACCGAGACATGCTGGCCGCCTCCACAATCTCAATGTCGCGACAGGTCAGGCAGGCAACAAGCTTTTCCCGTGAAGCGCTGTCAGCAAAGAAGAATTCATAGGATACTCCAGCCAGAACAGCACCCAGAATAGGGCCGAGCCAATACACCTGGAAAGTGGGAATGAGAGATCGCGTGAGAGCCATGATGTAGTTTCTGAAGCAGTATATATCAGCCCTTGGAAGGGTGGGAGAAGATCACATAAGAGCCAACAGATTGGCAAGAACATGGTTGTAAAGAATCCTAGCAAGGCTCAAGCTACATCGTGGTAAGCATAAGGGAAGACTAGCAGAGAGAGAGAGGAAGAAAAAAAAGCAGGGAAACCCATATTGGAGGGAAAAAATACCTAACACTGGCTGGAACCAGTAAAGATGGGAGTGTAAGGTAAACCTAAATACTATTTTAAACAATGGAAATATGTGTCTCTATTCTCCAGCAAGTTCTGGGTAGCCTTATATTAATACCTTGAAAATTCAATTTAGCAATAGAAAAAATACTTTAAAAGTTCCAAGTTGTAGATTTAAATGCTGAATATAATCATCCATTCAAGGTTGTCCTAAATCGGAACTTCCAGAAAGTTATCTGACAGGAAAAAGGAGTGTCTCTTGGGTAGGCAATCCAGAGACAACTACTAAAATTGACCCCACTCCCTCCAGGGCACCCAAGAGATGGAAAATCTCAGGCTATTCTTCTCCTTAGGAATAAGCCATTCCTCTCCATTGCAGTGACCACTTACCCAATGATGTTCCCAGAATCCTGTGATGACAGCTGGACCCAAAGATCGGGCTGGATTCATACTGCCCCCAGAGAAGGTACCCTAGGAAATAGAAGTTGGATACAAGCTGCAATGGGGCTTCAGTTCCTCTCTTGGAGGATTATTCTATGAAGTTTTTCCTGTGTTTTTTTTTTTTTAAGGTCGTCTTTCTAGCTGTGGCTGGAGCATTGGCTGAGCTTCAGGACTATTCTTGGCCGGAACCAATTTGGGATAGTGGTGAAGGTGATAGCCTAGGAAAGAGGAGACTATGAGTTCTAATTCCACCTTTGACCTGAAAACCAGCTGTGTGACTTCAGGCCACTCACTCTCATGCTAACCCATCTCACAGAGTTGTTCTGGAGGAAATAGGAGGTAAGAATGTGTGGCATGTTCTCTGCCTTGTTATATGCAAGAAAGGTGGAATAAAATAACAATAGCAACAAAATCAATATTCCAGAAAGGATCCACAAAGAGTTCAATAAAGAGGATGACCTTGCCAGAGAGAGGGAAGAATCAAGACTAAAATGAGGCCAAGGGGAGAGCTACAGTATTTCTTGATCTTTTAGGACTGACTGTATTACGCATTGTAATTTTTAATAGGAGGAAGGAATTTATTAAATACATAGGTAGTAATCGTATTAATGGCATTTTTCAATTAACCTGTAATTACATTTAAACAAGTTTAGGTTTTGCCCTGGGGAAATATATTCCTTTGCTTATGCCAACTCTATTTAGAAACTTCACCTCAGGATCAGGTGTGGCGTACAGGGTTCCAAACCACCACACAATTGTATGTAATATGTATACACAGAGAGATATAAGACTATATAAGTCCCCTCAGGGAAAAGGGCGGCCTATAAATGCTAATAAAATGAAAAAAAAATGAAAAAAAAACCTCTCAAATTTTCCCTGTATTGTATGCATTTCCCCCCAATTTGTGATATTCAATCTGTTGAAATTTTGAGCATTTTTAAGGTATTGGTGTTAGGCTCTGTCCAAGAATGCCATAGAGCAATCCAGCCACAGTTCAGTTCTTTATTTGCTTACACACAGTATACAGAATCTTGTCACAGTAACCTTTACTACTATCACCCTGATGGAGATACCCTGGGAGATTTAGGAACTCTCTTCCTCTGTCTCCTATCCAGCTCTGGGCTGGGCTGCCTCTTGTCTTGCCCCAGTCCTTGGGGCAAGACAGTCCTTCCTCCTTCCTTGAGCTTGTTTGGAGGTTCTAGCAGGGGAGTGCAGCTATCATATACCCTTGACCAAATATCAGTACATTCCTTCTATCTGGGATGGTCGACCTCTTCCACCGAGTGCGCAGCTTGGGAGGGACGCACATGGAGCAGTGAGGGAGGGAGGGGACACCCGCCTAGCTAGCCAGGTCAACCGAATCAACCCTGGCGATCAATGGGGTGACAGATGTCGCAGCCAGATTGCCCTCACATCCTGGCTTCCTCCTTCCTGAGAAACTGCCACTTCACTGTAATTCATCACATCAGTTCCCCCTTTGAAGGGACCATCCCTCACAATTAATTATTTATTTTAGTTTTCGGTGGGGCTCCAAGAGCTCAAGGCAGTATACTCTGCACTCCTTCCTCCTGCCTTTTCCTACCACAGCAATTCTGTTGGGTGGGTTGGGTGGAGAGAATGAAAGGGAAGGAGGGAGAGAGGGACACACACACACACACAGGGAGGGAGGGAGGGAGAGAGAGAGAGAGAAAGAGAGAGAGAGAGAGAGAGACTAAAATTATCCAAGGAGCTTTGATGGCCAAAGTGAACTAGAATTGGAATTTTCCTGGTTCTAGCCTGTAATGGTCTGTGGGAATGACCTTGGGAGACAGGAGGAAGATTGGATAATTATCATGTAACAGGATATTTTTTTAAAGGAAAGGGGATACTTTCAGTCTTGCAAGATTCTGTTAATATAACCTTACAATAAAGAAAGAGCTAGTACCTCTGGTTACTCTTCTTGTCTGGACTATCTCACCAGGCTAACATAGACTAACACTGTGGGAGATGAACATTTTTTTTATTATAGTTAAAGGCCAGCCATTTAAGATAGCTTCCTAAAATATCCAGATAATAAAGCAGCACGCAGTATAACACATAGGAATGTAAAAATCAATAGGGAATTATATGCTACAGTTGCTGAGAGAGATGGATTACGGTTTTGACACTGTCTGTTCATTATCTGTTGCTGCGCAAAGCTGCTATGCAAAAGTTTACA